>NW_024426774.1:1938597-2145044 GCF_017311325.1 Ursus maritimus | reverse complement strand
CCCCCCCCCCCCCCCAGCCCAGAAAAAAAAAAGAAAAGGGCCTTCCCTATCTCGGCCTTTGCAGACACACCAACAATGGAGCCTGCTTGTTTGGAAATTCCTTGCCCTGGAACCTAATATTCTTCCGGCTTTTAGCTTTGATCTTGCGCCTGGAAAACCTTTCTTTCTGAGCCTGGAGACAGTGTTGCAGTTCAGGCGGGGTCCTGGAGAAGAGGCTTCGTCTCTTCATTTCTGGATGGAGTCGGTGCTGGGTTGCCCAGAACTGTTTTAGCGCAAAAGTTCCCCCAGTCGCGCCAGACCTTTGGCCCCCGGAGAGGGGCTCGGGGACGTCAGAGTGGGTAGGTGGGTTACCCCGAGGACAGGCCTCCGAGGCCCTTCTTCCTCTCCCTCCCGGGCCTCCTGGGCCAAGCCGGCTCGGAGGCCCCAGCCCCGCAGCCAGGGCTGCGAGTCTGTTAGTAGCAAGTCAGAAATAAAATCCGTCTGGGGCTCGGCCAGGAGGAGACAAGTAAAGCAATAAACGGCACAGACAGCTCACAAATGGCTCCCTGTATACTCGGGCGCTCGCTCTTCAGAAACGGTGGCCCCACAGACGCGAGGGAGAGGGGCTCATTCAGAAAGTGGGGCTGAGAAAACTGGTCCTTGTTTGTGCAAAATAAGCCGGACTCCTCCACCTTACAGCACATCCTAAATAGGAGACTCCAGATGAAATAATAGCTTCATCACAAACCCGACACAGGCACACCTCGTTTCACTGTGCTTCGCAGATACCGTGTTTCCTACACATTGGAGGTCTGTGTTGACCCCGCATCGAGCAAGCGTCCTGCTGCCATTTTCCCAACAGTGGCTCGCTTTGTGTCTTTGGTTTGTTGTTGCTGTTTTGTTTTTTAAAGAGTATTTATTTGCTTATTTATCTACTTATTTACTTATTTATCTGACAGAGAGTGATCAAGAGAGAGAGACAGAGAGAGAGAAAGCAGGAGCAGGGGGAGGGGCGCGAGAGAG
Source organism: Ursus maritimus (assembly GCF_017311325.1). Classification (NCBI taxonomy): domain Eukaryota; kingdom Metazoa; phylum Chordata; class Mammalia; order Carnivora; family Ursidae; genus Ursus; species Ursus maritimus. Next base: position 2,144,042 of record NW_024426774.1, on the reverse strand, counting down.
GAAGAAACAGACTCCCCGCTGAGCAGGGAGCCCTACGTGGGGCTCGATCCTGGGACTCTGGGATCATGACCTGAGCCGCAGACGCCCAGCCAACTGAGTCACCCAGACGCCCCTCACTTTGTCTTTGCATCACATTTTGGTAATGAAATATTTGGTAAGTATTTCAAACATTTTCATCGTTACTATGGTTGCCATGGTGAGCCGTGATCTGTTACGTGGTCAGTGATTATGACTCACTGGGAGCTCATAGGGTGGCCAGTGTATTTTGGCAATAAGGTACTTTTCAATTAAGGGACGTACATTTATAGACACAGTGCTCGTGCATACTTAAGAGACGACAGTGTAGTGTAAACTGAACTTTTATATGCACTGGGAAACCAAAAATTTCATTTGACTCGCTTTATTGCAATAGTCTGGAACTGAACCCACACTATTTCTGAGATGTGCCTGGAGAAGGAAAATATCACAGAGAATCTGTGTCACCCAGAGATTGGAAAATGCTTCCTAAGCAGGACACCCCCATGCACACACTATGGGGAAAAAGAAAGATAAAGACTCTGCTTCACAAGCCCCACCCCCTGTGCGGACCACAGCCGTCCTCCCCACCCCCATGGCTCAGGACTCAGACACCGTCCCTCCAGCACGTCCCATCTCCAGGCCCCAGACTCCCCACATTCCCACGGCATCCTGTGCCCCAGTGGTTGTGTTCCGCTTCCTGGGACAAGCCTCTCAGTCCTCAGGATCCTGAGTGATAGAGTGTCTCCTTCTCATGGTGATGAGGGAGTCCTGAAAATTGATGGTAGCAGATGACTCAGGATGGGGGCTGGCCACACCAGAATGACCAGCCCTGTGATTAAAGGGTTGGGGCTGAAGCCACACGCTATCAGACCCGACTTGGGGGGCAGGATGAGGAATTGGAGGTCAAGGTCCATCCCACAGCCAATGGTTCAATCAGTTGTACTTATGTAATTAAATCCCAATAGAAATGCTGGACCCCAGAGCTCAAGTGACCGTCTGTGGTGGGCAATAGTCTTCGAGTATTGTCACACTTGACTCGGAAAGAGTGCCATGACCCCCACGATGGTGGGAGCTCAGCACTCCTGGGTTCTCCCTGTGTACCTCTTCCCCTGGCCAGTTCTAATTTAGATTTTTGGCTGTAATACAGCTGTAACCATCAAGAGTAATACTTTCCTGAGTTCTGTGAGTCCTGCTAGGGAATTATCAAGACTGAGAGGGTCCGTGGGGACCTCCAAATTCGTAGCCAGCAGCTCTAAAGTGCAGGTGGTTCCAGGGACCCCTGAGCTTGTGGTTGGTGCCTGAAGTGAGGTCTGTCTTGTGGAGGGTGGCCCTTAACCTTGAGTCCGACTTGCCCCAGGGAGCTCCCCACCCTAAGGCACCACCCCACAGTTACAGCGCTCCCCCCCCGCCCCAGCTAGCGCCCTGCTTCTCGTATCCCCTTCTCTCTGCGTCATCCTCCAATCTGCTCTCAGAGAGATCTCCCTAAACCTCAAATATTCCTGACACCTCCCTTGAGCCCGTCCTTGGCTCCTGTTACCCTGGGAGGAGAGTCGAAACTCCGTGGCCCCACACGCAAAGCCCTATGACCTGGCCTCTTGCTGACTTCTCTTCTGCCCAGCTCGACCTCAGGAAATTTCTCTCTGGGCCTCACTCCTTCTATTTTCTATTTTCCTGAATCTTATTATCCTAACATTGGTCATCTCTACCTTGACCTTCAAAACTCAGCCCGTGTATCACCTCGTTCTGGAAGTTTATGTTTGACCCTTTTCCTATGACTCACGCTGATGTAAGGGGCCCCTGAGTCGCTCCCGGGCACATGTCATCACCTGTGATAGTGATACCTGATAGTGGGATTGTCTGCTTGCCCTTCTGGGTTGATGACCCAACTGTGAGCTTCTTAAAGCAACGGTATCTTCCAACTCCCTGAAACCCCAGAAGCTCCCCATACGTTTGTGGGATGAACGGGTGAATGAATCAATCAGCCTCAAGAATCCTCCCTGACTCACTTATCCCAAGAGAGTAAGATTTACAAACATGTATTTCTCAATCTGACACCGTCAGAAGGTTACTCCTGCGTGCAGAAGACGGGGAGCCCTCGCCCACATTTTGCCTGACCTTTTGTCTCTTTAGCATCATGTGACATTTGCAGATCACCTGTACCCAGAACAGTCGGGATGGATCTATGGATTAAATGTCATCTGATTTTAACTAAAGTAACTGTCTTCAGATGGAGAAGCAGCTTCAAAACGGTTCAGGAAAAAAAAAGGGTCCTAAAATTGAAAATAACCCTAATATATAAGCCTAAGTGAACAATGAATATGGTATTTGTCCCCAGTCCACGGCACAGAGCTCCTAAAACCCTGGGAATCTCCTGAGTGTTTTGTATATATGCTAATGAGATGACCCAAAAGGTGCTAGAAAGTTCCAGGGTGGGTGCTGGTCAACAGAAAGACCCTGCCATAATTAGGGGGTTTGAATTTTCAGTTCCCCCAGGGAGGGGAGAGGAGCTGGAGATTGAGTTCCATCCCCAGTGGCCAATGATTCAATCAATCAGACCTAAGTAATGAAGCCTCCATCAAACTCCTTTAATGACGGGGTTTGATGATTGCATTCATGTTCTGGGATGGGGGCACGCCCCAGTTCCTTGGGAACAGGGTTCCCATGCTCCAGACCCTTACAGACCTGGCCCCGCGCTGCCCGTTTGTACCCATTGTGGTAATAAACCGAGACAGTCAGGAAGGCAGTGTCCTGGCTTCTGGGGGTCATTCCTGTGAGTTATTGGCAGGGTGGGAACCCCTGAACTTGGAGGCAGCTGGGCAGAAGTGTGGGTGCTCTGGAGACCTCACCGTGGCTAAAGTCTGAAGCGGAGGTAGTCTCCCAGGGCTGAGCCTCTAACTTGGGGGTGTCTGACGCTGGCTCTAGGCGGACAGCGTCCAAAGGGAATTGAATAGCTGGTCACCAGCGGGTGTCAGGGAAATGGGAAATCGGTTATTGGTGTGCAAAAGCCACGCACATTTCGTGTCCGCAGTGACGTCAGAACACACTGCACAATGGGGCACAGAGCTGACCAACACCCAGTGAAAACAATGCAGATAGAATCTGCTATGGCAGCAAATCAGCCAGTTTGGCAAACAGACCGAAGCTTTTAGGAATGCAGATGGCTATCTATGCAAATCGAGGGCCAGAAACCTTCCTCTGGGTCTCCTGGGTGCTGGCTTGTGTGACGCCTCTTCAGTTCCAGCACACTGGGAAACCCGGTGCCCGGAGCCCAAAGGGCGCCTCCACCCTCTCCGTGATGTTGCTACTCCCTCCGGTTCCGTGCAAACTCTGGCACATTGGATGAAACATGTTTAGAAGCTTCTTTTGCATTCGATTTTAATAGAAAAAGCATAAGAGGCGTTACCGGCAGGCAAACACTGAAGTGGGTTGAATAATGCAATAGCAGGTGACAGCAGACACAAACACGTTTCTTCCCCGACAAACACTGCTGCCAGTGCCCGCAGATCACCGGGGAAAGTCTGAGCAATCACTGAACCACTTACTCAGTGGGAAGTTTGCTGTACAATTGGGTAAAACTGCAGATCCTGTGACCGTATCTGGAAAAGATGATGTGTCAATACGTGAAATGCACAAAGAATTTTCTTTCTTTTTTTTTTTTATGAGCCACGAAAGGAAGGTATTTTCTCAACTGTAAATGACCTCTTTCAAACAAGCTACGAGAGCTGCATTTTTACTTGGAATTTTTTTCAAAAAAGTTATTCCGGATCAGGTTACAAGATAGTGAAGCAGGGGATTCATTCCTTCCGTTGTTGAGGAAGGCAAAGAAACTGATGCCAAAACGTGCATGGGAGTATCAGTGGTTACTTTTATAAAAACAAAACCTTGGGGCGCCTGGGGAGGCTCAGTTGGTGGGGCGTCTGCCTTTGGCTCGGGTCACATGATCCCGGGGTCCTGGGATCGAGTCCTGCATTGGAGTTGGGCTCCCTGTTCAGTGGGGAGTCTGCTTCTCCCTCTACCCCTCCACCCTGCTTGTGTGCGCTCTCTCTCTCTCTCTCTCATGCCCTCTCTCAAATGGATAAATGATCTTTAAAAAAAATACCTTTAAACATAGTAGAATCTTTTCCATTTTTTGCGATGACAGAATGAAAAGAAAATCTTTTGTGCAGCAAAGATCTAAACGTGATCTTGCGACGGAACAGTTAAAAGGCCCATCGAGTTGAAGACAAACAAAAATCAAGCGTCCCAGCTTAGTGACCCTTTCTCTGATTCACATGACGATCGCCTGGCAGGCGCCTCAGACACGGCCACACGGGCGTGGGCACGCACACCATCTGTCCCTTCGGAGCAGAAGTGGCATTCTGATAATGCCAAGAAATCGCTTTATCTTGTACAGTTGAGCATTTTGGAGAATATGTTTGGAAATGTTACTGTTGTTTGATATTTTTTGGCGGAGGGGCCCCTGGCAATGTGTCAACTCAAGAGCTTTCATATCTGCGCACTCTAGAATCCCGGGCACGTAATTCTCCAGCTGGTTTACAGACCGTCCCCCTGAGATGCGGTGAACTCTGAACACATTTATTAAAACTATAAAACTTTCTGGTTAGTTTGTACAAACAACAGATGACAACGGCCCAGGTGGGAAGCTATTAGCCAGATTTTCACAACAACAAAAATATCTGCGTAATCGGTGGATTTAAAAGAGAAACATGATCTAGCCTGAGTGAACAATGAGGCTCTGTATTCATTCATCGATTTGTTTTTTTGTTATTATTTCTTTCTCTCGCCGCTCAGTGAAGAAATAATGTGTTCAGGGCTCATCCGCGCTGGGCATGGGTCAGAAGTGAGCCTTCCAAGTTGAGATCCCTCCAGACCCTAGCATGACCTTTGCTGTCCCAGCCAGGCTAAGGTATCGTCTCCCAGTGACGCCCAGCACATGCCCGTCTCTGACCCTTTCTTTGGGCATGCCATTTCTCCCTTCTGGAAAGTTCTTCCTTTGTTCTTACCTACTCCTGCCCTGCTCATGCCTTGGAGCTCAGCGCAAACCAAACTTGCTTCGGGAAGCGCTCCCCGATGACACCTTTAGCCCAGGCAAGAGCTGTCTGTCTCCTGGGGCCCCACGGCGCTCCTGATCTGACCCAGCACACCAGGCATTGTCCTCTGTGTGCACCTTGCTTCTCAGCCACATGGCCAGCTCTTGAAGGAACACTTGACGTTATGTTTCCCTGGTACCTCGGACGACCTCCACACCAGGCCATGCACACAGCGGGTGCCTGATAAGCCCATGAAAACGTGTGAGCCATAGTATAATTTGTGCTAAGTGTCCCCTGCATATTCCCGCCAGCCCAGTCTGGGGAGTCACAGCTCAGCTCTGAAGACCAAGAGGCACCAGTTCCACCGGCCCACTCCTTGGCTGTGGGAACCTTGGTCAGATTCAGTTTCTTCATCTATGAAACAGGCAGACACTATGGGCCCACCAGGGTCAGCGTGAGCCACAGCTGGACACCACGAGTAGCATCTTACACAGGATCTATTATTCCTAAGGTGTGAAGAACACACTGGGGGAGGTACCCAGACGCCGTCCCATGGCCAAGGGTGTACTTCCCTTACTCACCCTAACTTTGGGTTCTTGCCACGAAGCCAACCCCCCAACCTATGCGGCTTTAGCCTTTTCTTATGGGAGCACAACTTGGTGGCTGCAAGAATGAACTGAGTGCGAGTCCTTTCACCAGCAGACACGCATGTAACTCTTCCCCAGCTCCCTGACCCTTGTGACTACCTGACAGCAACCCCACCAAACCACATGCCCACCACGGCTGCCAGTCTCTGATTACAAAGAAGTAAAGAATTGGAAATGAGACTGAGTGTGGGACTGGGCTCCCCGGTCACGGGGTGACAAGGGAGCGTGCCGGCACCTGGGACCCGCCTGGCGCCCCAAGGACAGGGGTGTCGGATGCCTTTAGGTCAGAACCCACGGCCGCCTGCTTCCATTCTGACGTTCCCCCAAGAGCCGCGTCCTCAGGGGCCCGTGACCCCGTGTCTGGCTGACCCCACAGTTGGAAACGAGTCCCATTCCTGGAGATGGCTGCGAATAGGCATTCCTGGGTTTTTACCTTTCCTTGCTTTTTAAAGAATCGATTTTACGTGTTTCCTTTTGAATGACAGGAGTAGCCAAACAGGCTTTGAAAACAGAAAAACTATCAGATGTGTACAAAGGAAGATAAAAAGTGTCCCGCACCACCCCTGGCCAGGAAGAAATTGCTGCTGTCAGGACAGAAGGGCCACAGCTTGTCCACCCAGGGGAGCTACCCCCCACCTCCGACACTCTGTCCCCTTCCATTCCTACCAGCGCACAGCTCCCCAGCGAGGGCGGTTTGGGGCTGCTGCGGCTCCCCAGCTCCGGGGACCTGCTGTGCTTGTGGCCCCAGGACACACCGGAAGGCCTGCCCCACCGCCAGGGGCTGCCCTGTGCCAGGCCGCTGACCCCAGCCCTTCCTTCCTGGAAGCTTCTCCTGCCCCGGCCTCGGGCCTGCACACAGGCTCCGTCAGAGGCTTCATTCAGCAGCCACTGGGGGGAACTTCCCATCTGGAAAGATAGGATCTAAGAAGTGAGGTCAGCCAGACCTGTCATCGGCCTCACTTGGGTCCAAAGTGAGCTTGGCCCCCTCACAAAGGGCCTGTCTGCAGCCTAAAAGAAGTCATTTTTAGAACGAAAGAGGGAAGTGTCATCGGACAGAGCAGGAAGTTGCTGCCTAGATTGTGTTACTCCCTGGCTAATGGGCGTTTAAAAGGTGGTTCAAATCAAATCAAATCAAAAGTTACTATGTGCCAGATGCTGAAAAGAATACAAAGAAATGTAAAACACAGTCCCTCCCTCCAAGGAAACTGGAAGTTGTGGATATTGCCATCAGTTGAATGTATCACTCATTCCATCTGGCAAAGTGAGGCAGAAGGGTCCAAAGCTGCATCGTCCAATGTTCTGGAAGGTCAGACCATACAGGAGCTCCTCCCGGCTTTCAGAGACTCATCCCTCCCGTGTATCCTTTGTCCTCACAGCCCAAAATGGCTGCTGAAATCTGGCCACTGTGCTGGAATCCCAACCATTCGGGAGGAGGCAGGAGATCGGAGAGGATGCCCCCTCCTTAAGAAACACTAACTCCCAGAAATGGTACTTATCATTTCTGTCCTATCCCCTGGTCCAGAACTTACTGACATGGTCGTACCTCCCCAGGGAGACTGGGAAGGATAGTCTTTATTCCTGGGGGTCCTGTTGGAAGAAAGGGAGAAGAGGTGTTGGGGATATCATATTGTACAATCCCAAAGCCCAAAGGAAACAGTGGTGTCTTGGAGGGCAGTGGCATCAGGAAGAAGCTGGGCTCACAGGTCCTTCCAGGGCATATGTGATGCAGCCCATGGGGCCTGGGTGCTCCAGTCAGTTATAAGGATTCTTAGAATCATCAGTTGAAAGGCCCTGGAGGACCACTTGTTCCTGTACCTTCGGCCCCCGTAATGATGAACGTAGCTTTGTATCATGCAGTTGCCCGTCTTCTGTTTGAACCGACCCCTCGACTGGCAGTCATCACCTGCTAAGGCAGTTTGCATTTCTTTGATTCACCTGGTTCTTCTTTTGGACTTAAACCTTCTGGAAATTTCTATGAAGTAATAATTAATGCAGCAACCCGATGGGGTGCAGGTTCTGTGCCGGTGTGAGGGGCACAGGGGACCACTCTGACGGGGCCCCCGATGTGTGCAGAGTGGTGCTGGACCCGGAGGCTGCAGAAGTGTGCCCAGCAGGTGAGCAGGGTGGTTGCCCTGAGAGGTGAGAGCCCCCCACCCCTGGCAGTAAAACCCTTTCCCAGCTCCAAAAGGAGCTGAGTGAAAGCCCCACATGGCAGCTCTGTTGTGAGGGCAGTGGGGGGCACCCCCAGTGTGGGTCCCCAGGCCCCCACATTACTATAGGCGGTGGGAAGCCCTCAGGCCCCCCTGAAATGACACTGCCCTGTTCTGTGAGGAACAACAGCTCTGCGGGCCATCGGGACAAAAAGGTTCAGGTGGGTCAGATGCCATTCCCCAGGCATTCAGGGGCTGTGGCAGGTGGGCCACGTTCCCCAAGGCCTGGCCACACCTCCAGGGTCAGGCGGCCTGGCCTGCGTGCACCCTCTGGCTTTTTCCATATTTCCCCCTGAGTGTTCATTCAAACAATGAAGAGGAAATACTCCCAACCCCAGCTGTCCAGGATACACGTGTCTGCAGCCTTTTTCCAGAGCGGGAGCGGCTGCTCTGAGGCTGCTGGTCGTGGGAAGGAAGCCCATCCCGCATGACCAGGAAGTAATAATGTGGCATCACTGATTTCACGGCCCCTTTATTCTTCAGGCCATGAAAGGGAGGCATTGCTCGCATCCTTCCTCAAACATGGATTTGCGGCAGTCCCCGGGAGCTGCCACTGGGCTCCATCCATTGGCAAACAAGATCCAGCAGAGGTCGGCACGCTGGGTCATGCGAGGCTCGGCGGCGCTGGCTTCCTTTTGAACGCACGCATGCCCTTGCTCACAGCCCGGCTTGGAGGTGTTCAGGCTCCCTCTTGCCTGGGGCCCCTTTATTCTGACCTGATTCATAAGGCAGGCCTCAGCCATGTGGGATCTTTCCTCCCACTACCCCTGGGCGCCACGGGACAGATCACAAGAGCCGCAGGAACCCGCTTGCGTCATCGTTGAGCCCCCTGGGCCCAGGGGGGAAGAGCGAGAAGAGGAAGAACAGTGGCTCCAGTTGGGGCTGCCCGCCATGTTGGTTTGCTAAGGCTGCCAGAACACAGCACCACACGCTGAGAGGCTTGAACAACAGACATTCATCGTCATAGGGATGGAGGCCGGGAGTCCAAGATCAAGGTGTCGGTGGTGTTGGTGCCTGCCAAGATTGATGGGGGGAACTGTTCCCAGCCTCTCCCCCCGCTGCTGGTGGTTTGCTGGCAATGCTTGGTGGTCCTCAGCTTGTAGAAGCATCACAGGGACGTCTGCCTTCATCCTCACACAGCGCTCTCCCCACGCACGCGTCTGGGTCCAAATCTCCCCATTTTATGGTCACTGGGGCCCACCCTCATGACTTCATTTTAACTCGATCATCTGAATGACCATATTTCCAAATAAGGTCACACTTACAGGTACGGGAGGTTAGGACTTCAACATGTGCATTTTAGGGGACACACTCAACCCATAACAGAAGATGACCTACAGGTTCCCAGTCACATGTGAATTTCAGTGAGTCCCATGCAGAACTAAAAAATTATTTGTTGTTGATCTGAAATTCAGATTTCACTAAGCAATCTGTACTTTTCTTCCTCTCTCTCCCTCTTTCTTTTTTCAACTGGCAACCCTCATTAAGCAAACCGCCCCTATGAAAATTCAGATATTCTCAACAGAAAAGTGGGCTGATTCTTTTCTTTATGGAAAGATTAATCCTAGGACGCCTTTAAATAGCGAATGCCTCTGGAGACATTAGGAGGTCTGAATAAGGAACAGTCTCTGTGCAGACCAGGCAGAAACCCCGTGTCCGTTCCACATCTAAGGCTGGGACAGGGAGGTCAGCGTGGGGAGAAGAATGGAGGCTGGAATCCTGCTGGATTTGCACTCCTGGGTGTTTGAGCGTGTCAGGGACAAGCTGGAAGGGGGTGTGTGTGTGACGAGAGACCCACGCTCAAGCCCCAGTCCCATCTCTGGCCAGCCGGTCACCTGCCCTCTGAGCCTTGGACTGCTCATGAGCCTTCCATGTGTCTTGCTGCCCCCCCCAACTCTGTGGTGGCTCCCTGCCCCCCCCCCCCACAGGCCCACCACATGGCACAGGGCGACGGCTTCCTCCTGAGCCTGGGACAGCTGGAACATCTGTGTTCTCCAGTTAGAGCAAGAGGGAGAACAAACCTGCCCAACCGGGCAGCAAGGGGATGGAGAGACCAAAGGGACGCAGAGGCAGGTGAGATGAGGGATGTTTGGGGGGCAGGTGCTGAAGGAGTCCCCAAGTCTAGCCCATACGTGGGTCCCCTCGGGGAAGTACACACGTCCTTCCTTCAGGTGAGAGGCCGAGAACCCCAGCCCCTCTGACGTGAGGCTGGAGGCCAGAGCCTCCGTTCAGTGGAACACGCCCGAAGAACCCCGGCCTGCACCTGGGGGCCCACCTGGGGCTTCCCCACACATCCAGCTGCTCATGGTCATCGAGAGGCACCGGTGCGGCCACGTCTGCTGCTGCTCTGAGATTTCTCTACTGAGATGATTGGAGGGAAAGTGGAGACCACCAGTATTCTGGAAATCCAGATTTTTCTCTTGTGGTCAACAGCCCACCAGGGATGATGGCAGGACAGTTGTTCAAACAGTTGGTATCAGATGTGGTTAGAACGCACCCCGAAGTTCTTTTATGCCGAGGAGCTTAGCTCCACCGCAGCTGTGATATGAAATTAAGGTGTTGATCTAAGGGGCATTACACAACGTGACTCACCAGCAATTCGATGAGGGGCAGTTAGCGGGACCCGGCAGAAGTTTGGGGGAACAGGGTCCTGGCACCTTTGCCTGGTGGCTCAGGGCTGGCCCAGTGCCGTCCTGCTAACATGGCAGGGCTGAGCACAGCAGCGGAGCCAGCATTCACTCCTGGCAGCCACAGAGGCCCCATCACACCTGCAAGCTGTGTTAAGCACTGCGTTTGAGTCCAGGAGCAGGGCCCATCACTCTTGACTTGCATCCTTCCTCCGACGTGCTACTCACTACCTCTCACTTGCCAGTTCCCATGGAGTCTAAGGGGTTTAAATCCAAGCAGTGACAAGGAAGGCATGAATCCTTAGAGCCTGGCTGTGGGTGGCAAGCACCCATTAGATGAGGAACGGGCCGTTTGCACAATTTGAGGAATCTGACAAATAAATTGGGTGTGACTCTGATGGCTAAGTCTACCCTGTCCTTCCAATGCATCACACCTTGTGTAATAATACCGGCGTGGGTTTTACTCTTTTACATAACTATTATTTAATATCCATGCTCATTGCTTCCCTGGATGACGAAACTGCACCCAGAGATGCATCAAGCAGACTAAATCCGTACCCCCAGAGCTGGTTGGCATTGAGGAGCACGCAGGGAGCAGGGGGTGCAGGGAGGGGCTGATCAGGCTGAGCCTACGGGGAAGGACTGGGGGTGTTCGTGAGCGGGGAGCCTGATGCATGAGTGCGCCGACAGAGCGATGCAGGGACAGACTGTCCTCGGGCAGGGGGTCCGGAGCTGCCCTCGATTCACTTCAAAGGAGCTGAAAGCAGGGACTCAAGCACATACTTGTACACCCGTGTTCACAGCAGCATTGCTCACAGTAGTCAAAATATGGAAGCAACCTGAGTGTCCATCAAGGGATGAATGGATAAGCAAAATGTGTCTATGCAGGCAGTGGGACATTATTCAGCCATCGAGATGAAATCTGGGTACATGTTACCACCGTACAGGTAAACCTTGAAAACATCACGGTAAGTGCAGTAAGCCAGACACAGAAGGACAAAGATTGTAGGATTCCCCTTACAGGAGGTAGCTAGAATTGTCAGCGTCAGAGGGATGGAAAGTAGAATCGAGTTTTGCGGGGCTGACGGGAGGGGAGATGGGGCGCGAGTTCTTCACAGGCACAGAGTTTCTGTTTGGGGGATGAAGAGAGTGTTGGTGAGGGCAGCACAGCTACGTGAACACACTGAATCGCACTGCACTGTGTGCTCAGAAATAGCAGAGGAAGTCTCACCCATGAAACACACAGGCTGCTTGTACTTGTATTAAGAATGGTATTCCCAGCTCAGCAAACGCTCCCATGAGCAGAGCGAGGCTTGCCCAGCGCCGGCCGGAGCCCGGGCCCGGGAAAGGGCCATGTTACAACAGAGCGGGAGGCTGGTCCTGGGCCCCAGTGGGCCGCTCGCTTCTTCAGGAGCCGGCCTCGTGAGCAGACGGTGCCAGCGTGGAGGACGGGGAGGGAAATTCAAGTTGACTCATCTGCCGGATATGTGGATCCGGACAGGACCTCCAAACTTGGCAAGCTCGAAGGAAATGATTTTAATTTTTTTTTTTAGACTTTCATGTAACCTAGACACTCAGCTGGGACTCTGTTTCCTATTTCAAGCCTTTTTCAAACACTTGTGTTTGCCGAGACCTTCATAAACACACGTCCAGGGGAAGGAACCAGAAGGAATGGGGTTCTCCCGGCCTGCCGCTCAATTCCCTGGGCTCGCAACACTGCTCAGGTGTTTGACAGGAAGGCAGTTGTGCGGACGCCCTTGGGGCAGGAAGCGGTGGGGTGCAGAAGCTGCTTTCTGGATCTGACCTCCAGGCATTGAAAAATAGTAAACTGGATGTGGATCAAGGAGGCTTGCGAGCATCTGGGCCTCCCTCAAGACTCCAAGCACGTTGAATGGAAGACAGTCGGGGGATCCTACCTGCACTCCCTCTGGCTTTGTGCTTTGATGCAGCCCTTCCAGCAAGATCTAGAAACAAATGTGTGGCTCATTCACGTACTCGTGCGCCCAGTGGGCATCTGCGGAGCCCTCCCGCAAGGCTGGTAGTGGAGGCTCAGAACCAGAGCAGGGAGGCCCGGCCTCCCCCCTCTGAATAATCATGAATTGTCCCCTCCTTTTGGCGTATTTGCAGGGCTAAGGGCCCTGCTTACCTGACCAGGGCTGACAGGCAGGGATGAGGACAGGGGTCCAGACGGAGCCCCTCACTGCTCTCTCCTGAAATATCAGCCTCGCTCCTCTGTCCACACGTGCTGGGAGGTCAGCTGCCGGGGAGGCCGCCCTGCAGGGTCCGGGAGCTCACGCTCTGCTGCTTCCAGCCTGAGGACGGAGGATGCCCACACAGGGCCTTGGCCTTCCTCTGCCTCGACGAGCCACTTACTGTTTTGCCTTATCTCTTTTTGGTTTTGTGTTCTTTTGACTAAATTCTTAAAACATAGACTTAATTTTTTCAAACAGTTTTAGATTAACAGAAAAACTGAGACTATAGTAGAGGGCATCCCCATCTCCCCAGCACCCAGTTTCCAGTCATTACCATCTTAGGTTAGTTTGGAACATGTGGTATGATTCCTGAACCAATGTGGATACGTCGATATCAAGTCCATACTTGCTCAGATTTCCTTGGTTTTACCCGCCATCCTTTTCGGGTCCCAGGATCCCACTTAGGATACACGTAACTTTCAGTCTTCTGGTCTCCCTGGCGTGGACTGTGGTCCTACCTCGTTAGACCGGGCCCCCTCACAGTGCCCGGGGTAGCGCCTCGCCCCCCGAGGGCTCGAGTGTCAGCAGCTGATGAAGGATGAAGGGAAGGAGCCGAGCATGAACTCGCCCTCTCCCAGCAAATGTCACAACACCAATAAACTCTGTGAGGTCCGGTGATGCAACACCGTTGTCTCTGGAGAGACAGGGCTGGGGAGGGGAGTGGTGGGAGGGCCGTGGATTCCGCTTTCCTGGTTACATTGCTGTGATGTTTTAAGCAAGTCTTTTTAAATGATCTGCATGTCTTTCTTTTCCAACTGGAAACAATAAAATAAGCTCCAGCTGTGGGGCGGGGCCAGCGGGTCTTGCATCCTCAGCATCTCCCCCCCCCCCGCCCCCACAGGAAGAGGCTGCTGCCCACCTAAGATGACCAGCGTAGGAGACGGGCCCAGAGCATGGGTTTCCTGGCTCCTTCCTGTCCTCACCCACACAAGGAATCAGAAAAGGCAAGGGCTTCAAAGCCTTTGGTATAAATGCAATCCAACACACGCGCGAACCACCCGTTTCCTCTTAAAGCATTTTGGGCCCCCAGCCCCCGCCTCGGAAAAGAACTGAGGCTGGATTAGCATCCCTTCTCTGGAGGTGAGGTGATCGGGGAAGCAGGCGGGTTAAACTGACCAAGTCATTCTTGGGCTCAAGAAGCTGCCCAGAGCCTCCACTCCAGGATGGAGGCCCAGCCCCTTGGGGCACCTGGGGCTCACAGGAAGCCCCCTGCCGCTTCCCTGGGCTGGGCCTGGAGTCTGGACGTTTAGGACCACCCTACCCTGTCATTGCCCTGCCCTGCCAGGCCTTTCCAGGCGGAGCTGGAGGGAGGAGCCTGGTCTTACTGTCTCTTACACATCCCACCCTCTCCCCACCCCATCCACTGTCCAGAGGGCAAAGAGCACACAGGGGCGCTCAGGGAAAGGCTTCCTTGTCGAGTCCGAAAAACAATCTGATTGAAGAATATTTTCAAGCATGATTGACATAACTTTCTGGAGGCCCAAGTCCTCTTTAGAGATCATGTCCTAATGAAGGAAGCTGGGAATGTGGTCAGGTGAACGAAGTCAAGGTCTCCAGGCCTGAGCGCCCCAGAGAGCTGAGGGCGGCCGTTTGGGGCCTTCCTCTGAGCCGTCCGCCCTCCCTCCACCCCCAGTCACTGCTGCCCCTCCGTCTGGCTCCTACCTTTAGATGTCATGGTGGTGACCACCTCCCAGCACCGGCACGTCTTCTGGGGGTGCCGCGACACACCGATCCTCCAGAAACATACCAGCCACACAACGTGCTGGGCCCCCCACAGTGAGATTTTGACACCGGAGATTCTGCAGCCTAGAAATGCTGGAAATATTTCATAAAAACTCCTGAGTTATAAGTCAGGTTCAGGTAGTGTGTGTCGTGATTTTTTAAATTTTTTTAAAAAAGATTTTGAGAGAGAGAGAGAGAGAGAGAGAGAGAGAAAGCACGAGGTAGGGGGCAGAGGGAGAAGCAAATTCCCCACTGAGCAGGGAGCCAGATGCAGGGCTCGATCCCAGGACCCTGAGATCATGACCTGAGCCGAAGGCAGACGCTTCACCGACTGAGCCACCCAGGCGCCCTGTGTTGTGATTTAAACCACAGATCTGCTTTCGAAAACAGGCAAATATTCAAAACCCAAGAGATTGGGATTCTGAAACCAAAGGGAGAAAGGATGGGGTGGAGGGAGGCATTGAAATGCTTGAATTGCATTCAAAGCTTGGGGTTTATTCTCATCCAGAAAACTGCGGGGAAATGAGAAGGGATTTTTCTACCTGGGGTCTTGGTAATATCCTAAGCGAAGGGAAGGAAGGTGCCGGCAGACCACCAGGCGGCCCGAGCCAGAAAGGAAGCATCCTCTGTTCTTGATCCAAAGAGATGACTCTGGAAAGATGGAATGTATCTGGCAGGTTGTATCAGGAGGAGGGAGGAACAATCTATTGGAGATTTTGGCTCTAACTGATGAACCAGTGGTGGTGCAAATGGGGCCAGGCAGTGGGGAAGGAACCCTGGGACTCCAAGAACCCTATTTCCACGGTTTCGGTGCCTATGGCCTGAGCGTGGAATAGGGCCTGGGACCTCATTCGGAGCAGGATCTCCCCTGGGGTGCCATCTTGTCACACAGTCAGGTGACTGTTCCGAGGGCAGAATGGCGCTCTGCAGGGCCACACCTGTGGCGAAGCTGGTCCACGCTGGGCAGGGAGGGGGTGATGCTGAACACCCACCAGGAACCGACCATATTCAAGGCACGGTTGGGTTCCTTGCACACTTACACCTCATTAAATGCCCCCACAGCCTTGTGAGGGAGAAATCATCACACCCATTTTATGGATAAAGAAATCCAAGAATTTTTAGTAATATTCCCAAGTTGGCAGCTTTGGTAAACGGCAGAACCGGTCACTGCCCCTGAGCGAGCATGTGCAGGTGGGAGGCCCGGTGCCAGGCGGGGGGGGGCACGGTCCCTGTGGAGGAGGTTGCTATGGTTACCAGCAACCGGAAGGAACTCCATCACTTGTTTGCTAAAATGCACAAAGGGGCAGACCAGTCAGACCTTTTTGGAAGGGCACGCTTGGCAGTGACAGCTGTCCCTCGCCTTGCCCGATGTCACCTCGGTCACCAGGTCCCAGCCAGGAGCCAGAAGTGGGCAGAGGCACACTGTGTACACCCCGCAGTACCTCCCCCCACCCTTCATCTGCATCGGCTGAGAACCAACAGACACGGCTGACCTCCTGGGACCTGCTGGGGCTGCAAGTGGTTCACTTGAAGGTCAAGGGTAAAGCGGATGGATGGCCTCAGGAACGCAAGAGCTAAGGTCTAGAAAGTAGTAGTGAACACCGAAGAACAGCAGAGAGCCAGGAGGTAGGGACAGAACCCCTGGGTGGTGTAGCCCTGCAGACTCCACAGGCCGAGGGCGAGCTGGCCAGTTTTGGCCCCCAAACCAGAGTCTTTTCATCTAATTGCCCGTGGCGCCTGCCTCCGACTCTCCATGAAGTACACGCTGCGTGTTGTCCATGGGGGGCTGTGCTCGACTCCACGAAAGCCAGTGACCCCGCGTGCCAGGCCAAACCCCAAGGGGAAATAATTATTTCCCGCAGACATTTCTTACACGATTCATCAAAGATCCACCCTCCATCCCCCCTCTGCCGAGAGGGGTACCCCCTCCTAGCTGCAGAGAAGCCCACAGGCCTGGAACAGTCTACCGTTCACGAGAGCGGCCAGCCAGCCGGACCCTGCTGCCCCAGGAGCCCTCCCTCTCTGCCTCCAGATGCCCTCTCCCCTCCCCTGGCCCATCTCTCCCTCTCCTCACTCCTTGTCTTCTGCATCTCACCACCGCCTCGGGGCTTCTCATCTGCAAGAAGCCTCTGCTGGGAAAACCGGCTGTGGGTCTGTGGCTCTCAGCCGGGTGTGTCCCCTGGCCCCCCCATCCCAGCCCGGGGGCCAGGCTCCCGGGGCCGCTTCCGCAAGCTCTGGCCAATGGCTCATCAGCCGGTTCCCCGGACCCACTGGGACCCGTGTCCTTACGACAGGAAGGTCCACAGGTTGGTGTTGGCTCTGGGAAGCCATAGCCCAGCAGTGCCGCCTGGAGCTCCGGCTAACCTTAGACCCCCGTCCTTCCTCCTCCACCTCCAGCACCTTCTTCCTTAGTCTCCATTTCGAAGCCTGGTTCTCCTGAATCCATTCCTTTCTGATCATTTGTGGCATGTCCCCAAGAGCTAGCATTTTCCGGTCAGTTTAGGTCAAGTGTGGGAGTCAAGTCCTCATTGTGTGCCGGTAGTTTCAAGTTCTGCCATGTGCAGAGCCCCGCCGGGGACTCTGGACCCGCCCCCCCTCCGGCAAGCACGGGGGACGAGGCTAAGTGGGCGCACATGCCGAGCTCTAAGCCTGGCAGTTCCAGAAGCAGGAACCGGCCTGCTGGACCGCCAGTGAGGCCTTCGGGCCTTGCACACGGTTTGCTTTCCCAGGAGGGAAGAAGAACCCAGCTGACATGGAGACGGAGAACGGACCCTTTGCCTCAAACCCAGACCTCCTCACTTTCCCTGTTGCGGATGAATTAGGAGCCGTGTTCTCTGCTCTCCTCCTTAATCTTCTTAGTCTCAGCTTTCCATCTGAAACTTCAGCAGTTATTTAACATTTGCTCCCAAGCCTTCGCCGGTGCCCCGAAATACTGCCCAGGCTCTATGAAGCACTAGGCTGAATCCAGCAGCTTCCCCACACCCATTTGTCCAACGATCCATCAAACAAGGTTGGATCAAGAGCTTCCTGGGTGCTGAACTCCATGCCTGGCACAGAGTGAGGGCATGGCGAACGCCACTGTGCTGGTTAATGTCCTGTGTCAACGTGACTGGGCCCCGGGACGCCCACACATCTGGTCAAACATCATTCTGGGCGTGTCTGTGAGGGTGTCTCTGGATGAGACTAACATTTTAGTTGGAAGACTGAGTAAAGCAGATGGCCCTCCCTGATGCGGGTGGGCCTCATCCAATCAGTCAAAGACCTGAAGAGAACAAAAAGGCAGAGCAAGAGGGAACTCCTTCTGCCTGATGGCACCGCCGGGACACTGGTCTTCTCTGGCTCTTCTTGAGTCTCCAGCCTGCTGACCGCAGATCTCGGGACTTGTCAGCCTCCGTCACCACGTTAGCCAGACCCTCACAGTAAATCTCGGTATGTATCTCTTCTCTCCTCTGGGTTCTGTTCTCTGGAGAACCCCTAAGATGCTCAGCGTTACCAGTGCCAAGACTGTGTCTCCAATCCATGCAGCCAACCACCACCTAGAGCCTACAGAGTGTCAGGCGCTGTGAGTTCATTAATCCAGAATCACTTGTGAAGCGCCTGCTGTGTGCCTGGGGAGGAACGCTAATGGTGTCCGTGCTGCGGTGGACCAGACGCAGACGTCCCCAGTCGCAGTAATGGCTGGCCGTCAGTGCGAGACTCGCTCAGGAGCTAGACGGTTCTTTATTACAATAGAAACCAGCAAATTAAATTTACTTATTATTGTGAGATTTATGGCCACACCTTTTTTATGTGTTTTTCAAACAAATCCGTCGTCATGGTAACTCTCTTAAAACAAGATGCGACCTGGTTTAAAGAGCCTGAGAGCTAATTACAATAGTGCTTTGTATTTAGTTATACCTTTCTTCTGAGGGGTGTAATGGACCTCACTCATTAAGCTTCACAAACATCCTCTGAAGTCTTTAGGGGACAGATACTATTAAACCCATTTTACAGACATAGACACCAAGGCACAGACGGGTTAAGTGACTTGGCCACTGACTGGCAGCTGAGCCACGAGCAAGTCTGGGCCCGACCCAGGCCTCCCCTGGTTTCCTTCTGCTGTCTCTACTCACCAGACTCCATGCTGAGGTTTGAAAGCCCTTCTTCATGAAAGACTGTTTCCCATAGCGTGGTCTGCTGCCATCCATGTGCAGAGGAGGCCCCAGCGGGGAGGCTGCAGGGCTGAGGGAGGGAGGGGAGCAGGGGAGAGGGGAGGCGGGCTGCCAGAAGGCAGGAGCGCAGGAGGTGCTGAGCCAGGGCCGGGCCCTGGTGGCCACGCACTTGGTCCCATGTTCGCAGGGGTGGAGCGGCCGCAGGGGCATGAGCGGGCACTCAGTCACAAGAGTCTGCTCTTCCGTGCGGCCGCCTGGGGCCTCTGCTGTGGCTCAGTGGTCTCAGAGCACGGCCCAGAGCAATGGCGTCTGCCATGTTCCAAATCCGCAGAATCAGAAACTGTTTCACAAGCCCTCCGGCCTCCAGGGGCTTCTCTGGGATCTCTGCCTGGATTTTCCTGCCCGAGATGTCCTCTCCAAGATTGTCCTTCCCCAATCTCACTTCTCCACGGGCCTGTCCTGACACGGCCTCGCTAACGCAGCTGCAGGCCCCCTCCCGGCCCTGGTTGTGCACCCCACCTTCAGGAAGCTCGGCAGGCACCGCCGTCTCCCCACGGCCAGCCACGTGGGTTCCAGAGTAGGGCCCTCTGCTTGGTCCCTGCCACGGAGTGGTCAACCAACAGCCACACAAACCTCGATTTGTGACCCAAGAGGAGGGCTGAGGAGGAGGAACACGTATTTGGGTGGGTGGGACATGGAGCCCAGGAGTCAGGTCTTGGGCACGTTGAGCCTGAGGTCTCAGTGGCCCACACAGACGAGGACGCCAGTTGTTTGGTGCCTCGGCAACACCCAGGACAGGTGATCCAGAGGAGCTGATCTCGAGGGGGAATGAAGGGGTCAACGAAGAAATCCTGGAGCACGTCAGCACCTGGGTGGGTGGTGAGGCTGAGGAGTGGGCAGCGAGACCAAGGAGGCCAAGGGCCTGACAGTGTCCAACGTGACAAAGGAGTCAAGCAGGGTTAGAGAAGCCTGTTCTTAGATCCGGTAAAATTGGGAGATGCACTTCCGGCCTAAGAGCTACGGTCCTCAGTCCTCAAGTGGAGGCTGGAAGGTGGGCTCCAGCAGGAAGGACAGACTGTGGGGGGGTGCAGATAAGGCAGGGGGCCACGAGGAGGGTGGAGACACTCAACCTGCAGAGTAGAACCGTGGGAGGCAGAACCAGCACGGGTGGGAGGAAGAACGAAAAGGAGCAGGTGCGGAGGAAGATTTCGACTCCCCAGTTTTGAACTCACATCTGGAGCATCTGAAACGGGAGAGACTGATCATCAACGGGGTGTGTGAGCAGAAACGAACGGGACAGTGAGTGCACAGGGACAGGACAGTGGAATTCCAAGCAGGCAGCTGCCATGACTGAACTTGAAGGTTCCTTCGAATCTGGAGTCTGGGACTCATGATTCTGTCCTGGTCTGAAAGAAACCCAAGGCTACTAGAAAAATACAGGTGGCCTCCCCCGCACCCAACAGGAAGGCTTGTGGCCCTATGACTTGGAAGTTCCACCCCGGCACCCACCACCATCAGGGGTTCCCACTCCCTGTCCAGAGAGCTGGCAGAGGCCTATCTTCCACCCAGTATATGGTCATGCATGAGGAAGGGTACATGTTTTGAGTAGGGGACAGCACCCTAATTCCCAAAATAGTTCATTCAAACATAACTGCTAGACTTTTGTATTGCACTAATTAATTTAGGAAAATTCATACAAGCACAAAAACTGACTTTCAAGACTAAAAATTACTAGGACTGGAATTTTCCATGCATGTTCAAGAAGATGCGCAGCATCCTGGGGCGCCTGGGTGGCTCAGTCGTTAAGCGTCTGCCTTCGGCTCAGGGCGTGATCCCGGTGTTCTGGGATCGAGCCCCACATCAGGCTCTTCCGCTGGGAGCCTGCTTCTTCCTCTCCCACTCCCCTGCTTGTGTTCCCTCTCTCACTGCCTGTCTCTCTGTCAAATAAATAAATAAATAAAATCTGGAAAAAAAAAAACAGATGCACAGCATCCTAAATCGGGTTATCATCCATGTCTAAACAGAAGGAAATTCCAAAGAGAAAATAATTCCGTATGTTCCCAAGGAGGAGAAAAAAAAATATGCCAACTTGGATATGGAAACTTTTTTAGGGATGTTCATAAAAATAATCAAGTATCTATTTACAGTACACACACACACACACACACACACACACACACACACACACACACACACTGTTTGCTAATGCTCTGTTCTTCTCTTTCAAAGTATCAATAGAATTCAGTCACTCCAAGACCCAACAAATTGTTTACTGTGGACTTTTCTTGGACTAAAAAATACATTACTTTTGGTATTCTCAAATGCAAAAGAGGACAAGTTTCCTACTGAATATGTAACGAGGAAACTGGTCTCTGTTACAAAGTGTCAAATGGTTCCGTGAGGCCTGCCATCTACATTCCCTCAGAAGCAATGAGAGGGTCAACTCCATGATTCTGATATAGTTTCAGCCTCATGGCTACACAGGTAAAGTGAAGTTTACAAATCATTGCAAAACCAAAATCAATCAAGTAAAACCCCTAACTTTTTAATGCATTGAAAATCTGCCTAAGAACTATAAACTCTTTCACATTTGCTTTTAAAACCACAAACAGTTTTCTTCTACAAAATCTCTTTTGCATTTATGGGGCACCTGGGTGGCTCAGTCCGTTGAGCCTCCGGATTCATGGTTTCAGCTCAGGTCATGATGTCAGGGTCCTGAGACTGAGCCCTGGGTCTGGCTCCGCGCTCGGCAGGGAGTCTGCTGGAGATTCTCTCTCCCTTTCCGTCCCCCTGTGCTAGGCCCCTCCCCCCACTCATCTTCAAGGCTCTCTCTCTCAAACAAATCTTTAAAAAAATCTGTTTTGCATTTAAATGATGCTGACGAAAGAGCTTTGAAAAAGAGTTAAATACTCATCTTGTGCATTTAGTTAAAAAAAAATTTCATGGAAGCTCCAGCAGAATGTCTCACTACACAATGTATCACAATTACACGTTGCAGCAACAAGCACACACCTGGGAGATAAAGCTCACTGGGCTCTGCACCACGCACCCCCAGAGCTCAAGATGACAATCCACCCGTCAGGGTCCACGGGCATTTTCAACTTGGGGCTAGACCCATCGTTAGTGGGTTCTGAAGTCAATTTAATGGGTGTAAACTTATTACATGGGTGAAGGTAGGGAGGACGAAGGATCTGCTACGGGACAGAATAGAAAAATCCTGGCGTGCATTACGGGTTACGGTTTGTAACTCTGGATATACATGTGTTCTGAGTCACGATGTCAACTGTATTTCTTACCTTGGGACAAAGTAAGAAACATTTGAAAACCACTGAGGTAGGGTTTTGGAAACCCAGAGAGGCAAGAGAACCAGGGGAAAAGAGAAAGCAGAGCCCATGCTTCTTAACTCGATGTCCTGTGTTTTACTTCTTTGAGGAAGCAATCAGGTGTTCTCCAGAAATGATGGCAGGGTGGAGAGGTAGGACGGAGAAAAAGGATCAGGACAGAGGGTTCACTGGGGATGAAGAGACTCAAGCAGAACAAAGGCTCTGAATCAAGAGGGAGCCTGGTATGTAAGTACTGAAGGGGGGGGTTCACTTTGGTTCATAACCTTGTTTCTCATTTCAGGGAAGAAACAAGCAATTAGAAGGGAATGTCCACCTGCTTCCTGCTCCTTATCGGCCTGCCCGTCACCTACCTACCTGAACATGCCTGAGTACTCAGCCTTTCCTCTCCTTACGATCTGCCCTGTGTCTACGGAAGGTCACTACCTTGATCCATGTGCTACACCGTTCCCTCCTTCGCTACCGTGCTGATTCTAAACTACGTCTACAAATTCCTTCTAGGGTTGCCCGATCTAGCAAATAAAAATACAGGTCATCCATTAAATTTGAATTTTGGATAAATAACAACTTTTTAATGTAAGTATGGCCCATGTGATATATGGAACACACTCTGGTAAGTCACGTGTTTATCTGAAATTCAAATCACACCAGGCATCCTGTATTTATTTCACCTGGCCACCCTACTTGATGGTCCTTCTACTCGAAGATGGCACCTAATTCCTCTCCCGCTGAGCATGGGCTATACTTGGTGACTCCCTCCTAACAAATGGAAAAAAGGACGTAGGACCTCTGCTACCAGGTGATAAGAGGCACTGTGGCTTCCATCTTGGTCTCTCCCATCCTTGGATACCTCTGGGGGAAGTTAGCTACCATGTCATGGGGATATTCCAGTGGCCCCACAGAGAGGGCCACATGGCAATGAACTGAGACCTCCAGCCTGCAGCCATGCGTCTGAGTGAGGAGGGGGGTCCTCCAGCCCAGGTCTCACACCTCCAGCCCAGGCAATCTTGGTTGACGTCTTGATTGTACCCTCATGAGAGACTCTGCATCCGAACAACCCAGCTAGCCTGATCCTGAACTCCTGACCCACTGAAACTGTTAGGTGACTCTATGATTTCAAGCTGCTAAGTTTTGGGGTAATTTGTTACACAGCAACAGATAACTACTACACTTACTTACTTACGGTATCACTCCAGTAATTGTCTTCTCTCTCTGACGTCAACGCTTTTTCCTTTTCCTGGATGATTCCCAGCACCATGCAGACATGCTGGGATTTCTCCTACTTTAAAGAGAACCCTCTCTTGATCTCACAGGTCCTATTTTCTGCTCCCTTCTATCTAAAAACTACCAAGTGCTGTGTACCATCCCTCCTTCCGATTCCTTTTCCCTACTCTGTCCTGAGCTACTCCAGTGAGGCCTTCCAGCCCAGAAACAGCTCTTGTCAAGGGAGAATTGCCGCTCTGGTACTGAATCCAAAGTTTCAACTAACTCAACTATTCACTTCATACAAATCTATTAGACAGCGACTATGTGCCAGGCATGGTGCTGGATGTACAGCGGTGAACAAAACAGACCATAAAAAAAATCCCTACTCTTACTGAGTTTGCATTCTGGTGGGTGGGGGACAAACAATAAATAAAAAAGGCACAAAAAAATGAGTATTTATGGGCAAAATAATACAGTATCTGGAATCAAAATATTTCAAAGTAATAAGGTCAATGCGTAGGACTAACAATGAGAAAAGATAAGATTTATTGTTAATTACTGAAGTGTGTGATTGGTGCACGACAGATCATGAAGCTGTTTTCTACTTTGGTGTATGTTTGAAACTTTCCATAATAAAAAGTCTTTTATGAGCACACTGTATTGGGTTCCCGCAGCAGTAAAGGCATGGGGAGTGCTGGGGGCAGAGGCATGACTGTTTTACATAGGGTGGCTGTGGCATGGGGAGTGCTGGGGGCAGAGGCATGACTGTTTTACATAGGGTGGCTGTGCCCTGAAGTGTGAAAGACATGCCAACGGCTGGCAGAGGAAGCACACTCCAAGCAGAGGAAATGCATCTGCAAAGGCCCTGGCTTAAGAGAACGCCTGGAGTGTTCTAAAAGCTGCAAGGTCAGTGCAGTGCTGATGAGGGAGTGAAGGACACAGAAGGGGCAGGTCACACTGTGCCTTGGAGGCTGGGAGGCCTTGGGCTCTTACGTGGAGAGTAAGCCACTGGAGGGTTCTGAAGGAAGGGACCTGATCTGAATTAGATTTTAAATACACTTCGTCTGGTCAGACAGATTCTCTCACTACGTCCTCACCCTACACTCACCCTGCTGGGTGGGGTCTTCCCTATCAGCCAGTGACAACTGGACCCCTGCGTTTGCTAAGACCAAACGCCTCGTGGCCACGTCCGGCTCCTTTCCCTCAACCTCCACAGCCAGTCCGGCCGCAGACCCCACACGTGAAGTGCCATGGTGCCCCCGCCGGTGACCTGGTACCGTCCATTCTGCTCACGGCAGCTGGAGACTACATGCCGTGGGGCTTTCATGAGATGAAGACCCATACATTTGTCCTAGGAACTTTTTAATAATTAGAGTTGCAGGCATAACACACCCCACAAAGGGTACTGAAAAGAATGTCATAAGATTAGCCCACTTATGTTACAAGATATTTGCTTCTGCACTTACAGCAAACAGTGGATCCTATGCACAAAGCTAAAACTATATCCTAACTAGAGAACGGGGATTCTCTCACATCCCATACACACACACACAAAGACAAAATGGAAATGACATTTACAGTGCTTTGCTACATAGAGGTGTTTCATAAAGATACTATGTCCACTTAAAAAATAAGTTGGGTTATGGGGCACCTGCGGGGTTCAGTCAGTCAAGAGTCCCGACTCTTGATTTTGGCTTGGGTCATGATCTCGGGGACCTGTGATCGAGTCCTGCGTTGGGCTCTGCACTCAGTAGGGAGTCTGAGTATTCTCTCTCTTCCTCTCCCTCTGCTCCTCCCCCCATTTGCACATACTCTCTCTAAAATAAATCTTTTTTTAAAAAAAGAAGAAAAAAAAAGTTGGGTTATACTTATTATAGATGCCACTTTTTAAAAGGCTCTTTCTGTGGATTTTCAGGCATAACCATCAATAGGGGAAGAGTCAGCTTATGGATCAAGCATGTCATAAGATACTCTGAAGTTTATACAAAAGAAGGAAGTACATCTCTCTGTATGTCCACACTTGAGAAAATTAGTTCTAAAAACCAGGCTGAGGAAAAGCATAAATAGAATGGCCCTACTGGATGACTACAACATGTATATATAGTTGTTTATAAAACAGTAAAATATTTGAACACATATACCTTATACTAATAGGAAGTATATCAGGGGGATTAGATGGGAGTAAGTTGTTATAATGGGTATAGGGGACTTTGATAAAATAATTCTTTTTCTAATAAGAGTTTTTCATTGGAGTATAAAAAGTCGTGAGAGTAGCTCACCACCCAGGTTAAGGGGAAGAACCAACCAGAGCCTGGACGTCCCATTGCACCACCCGTACGCCCCCGCCACTTTCCCTGCCCACTGCCCTGATTGCTGAAAACAGCTTTCTTTTAAATAGTTGTTTAAAAATATATTGAGGCATCAGTCCAGGGATATTAGAGAATGAGGGGGATCTGGAGCAGGATGAAAGGAGAAGCCATCACTCAGGAGCCCCCGGGATGGTCCTGTTGTGAAAACCAAGCCCCCGCCTGTAGGCTGGGCCACGAACGCCCTGCGTGTACGTGCCTGGGGGAGATCCACGACCGAGGGCTGGTACATACTCTGTAGCATGCAACCTGGGCTTCCAAGGAAGGTGAGGACTGTAGCGGGTGCTTGAAGAATCTCAGCCCGGAAGAGGTGGGGCTGTCACAAGGCGCTGACAACGCAGCCCGGGGCGGGAGCGGGTTTCGGGGCAGCTCTGTTCACTGCGTTTTCTCCGAACGCCCATCACAGATGCAGCCCAGGTCCTCCACCTGCCCTTTCAGGAACCCCCCAGAACAAAAGCCAAGGGGCACCCCTGCCTTTGCAAAACCTCGGCATTGAGAAATCCGCCGAGTTCCGAGGGGCACGCGCCGAGATGAGGGAAGGGCGGCCGGGGAGAGACAAGCTCTACCAAGCACCCGTGAGCCTGCCGCCGCGCTCAGTGCTCACCCAGGTACCTCGTGTCATTCTCCTGAAAATCAAGTCTTGGGCCCATTTCATGGGAGGAACTGACACTCAAGGAGGTTAAACAAACAGTCAAGGCTCCAGAACTGGTGGGCAGCAGGGCCGGGACTGAACCCTGGGCCGGGCTGGTTCCGCGGCCAGCGTCCCAGGCCCTCGGTCCGGCGACACCCTGACGCCCGCCTCAGAAGCAGCCCCGTTCGCAGAGCACACGCTCGCGCCCCACTAGCACGCGCCACTGAGCCTGGGATTTAGCTCCATGGCCTACTGGCTCCCCACTCCACCGGGAGGCCCCCTGAGAAGGAAGGAAAGGAAAAGAGAAGGCCAGGTAGGGGTGGGGAAGGCCCTGACCCCGGAATATCGGTCTGCGGCGCAACCGCTCAGCCCGGGGGAAAAACTCCGGCCAGGGGGTCCTTCCTTAACTTCTGAAATCCTCCTCTAAGGAAGCCCTCGCTGTGGACACAGAGACCAGCAAGTGCAGAAAAGCTGAGGCCCCTTCCTTTGGGAAGAGTGAAGGGGACAGGACGCCGAAGAGGCAGGGCAGGCGGCACCAGGGATGGAAACAGGTGAAGCCGCTGGTCCCAGACCACAAGCTGGGTGGGCGCCCAGGGAACAAGACTCTTCCTGGTGACGGTGTCTGTCCATACCCGTAAGCCGCACACATGCCAGACATACACACCATTACACACACATCACAGACACGCACACTCACACCACACACACATCACAGACACACCACAGACATGTGCACACACACCAGACACACGCAAACACACACCAGATACACACACACCAGATACACATTCACATCAGACACACACACACATCGGAGACACACCGGACACCACACAAACACATCACAGACACACACACACACACACATGCTACAAACATATCTTTTCTTCTGGAAACAGACTGCACCTCTCAGGCCTCAGAAGGGGACACATGTCTGTACAGAAGCAACAGAGATAGGGAACAGGACAGGAAAGACGGCAAGGAAAGAGAGCAGGGGAGCCCTGAAGGGCTAAGGAACAACGTTGCAACAGGAGGAAGAAAATGGGGAGAGAGACCCAGATGAGTCTGGGGCCCGGGATCCGGGTGTCCGTGAGGCGAGTTACACAGCCTGCAGCCGGGTCCTGGCAGCACATTCTCCCTTTGTGCTTAACCGCTTTTCAGTTAGATTCTACCATTTAGAGGCCAAAGAGCCCTGGTTTCAGTTGTATCTAAAGAAACACACCTCCAAAATCATAATACCTGAGGACTAGGGAAACCAAATTCAATTTTCAAATTAACTCAAAGAATGGTTCTTTATCAAAGAAGCTACTCAAATGAAAGTATTTATTCTTACAAATGTTTTCTCCAGCCAGTTTATCTCAAATTGCACTTAAGAAAAAGGAAAAAAAAAAAAAAAGAAAAAGAAAACCTGTATTTAATCTTGTGAAAAGTTAAAAGAATAACCAGTAGCTTCCATTTCTTAAATTATATTCTTTTTATAAAAATATGTTTAAAAACATCCCCCCCACATAAACAAGCCACAAACTGCCAACGTGGAAGTGCAAACACGGCCAACACGGACACTTCAGGTGAAACAGGAACGGGGTTCCTGGGGGGTCAGCAGTGAAGGGCAGCAGGCACTGCAAGGAAAAAAGTCCCCAGGACATGGTTGATCTGCATTTTTAGCACGGGATAACCTGCCATTTCATGGTACACATTTCACAAGATTGAAAAGCAACACTCTGCTTTACTTGATTAAAACAACGGGGGAAACGGACAATGTTTGTGGGGAACAACTTACAGACCGTGCTCTGGGGGCAACGCACTGCCTACCGCGGGGAAGGGGGGCGGTTTCCAAGTCTGCCGCAGAAGGCATGGGGACAGCTGCCAAACCTTTACCTTGCCCAGGTACCAAGAATTTACACGAACTGTTAACGTGTGTTCCCTGTGTTCGCCGTGCTCCAGTGACGGTCAGTGTGGGCGCTCCTCCCGAGCCACGTGCAGGCCCGATCGTTTCCAGAGTCAGTGAAACGGCCGGCCGCGTCTGTGTCGGGACTTCAGGTGACCGGCTGAACGACGGAGGGTCTTCCTTTCTTGTCGGTGCAGCTTCTCAGCCTCCTGCTGCTTCTTCTGCTGTTCGGACTGAAGGCAAAAATTACATGAGAGGGAAAGAGCAAGAAAACCCCAACACCCCCTTTCGTAAGCAGCACACCCCCAACCACAGCCGGGCCGAGGGAGCAAAGCTGCCCAGGGGGCCCCAGGGCACGCAGTCTGGACCCTGGACTCCGCTCCCACAATGCTGTGCCGTTTATTAGCCAGAGCCGTCACTTCACTTACACTGCCCCGAACACACACACACACACACACACACACACACACACACACACACAGCTAACGTGTACTGAAGGTGTATTGTAACCCACCCACGGTTAAGTATCATTCACCAGAATGGGTTCTAAAGAAATTTGGTTGTTTCCAAAAAGTCCAACTCCCCTCAGAAGCCTGAGATTTGCTGCCATTAACCCCGGACAAGGGCTCAGGAGACAGTCGCCTGTAAGCCCCCGGCTGGTGCAAACATGCAGGTTCAAGGGTGTCACTGCTCCAAGGGCATGCCTCCCACGGTGACGCTTGCCCTGGCAAAGTGGGGGCCCCTCCACCCCAAGGAGGCCCGTGGCTGTCAGCAGCAGTTCTCGGAGAGAAGAGAGCCAATGCAGAACCCACAACAGAGGTCAGAGCTGCCTGGTTTTAAAATCACATTTGACGGTTCTGAGGGCACCAACTCTTGAATGCAAAGATCAAAAAAAATATTCTCAGCTGCTGGAACTGCACAAAAGGTAAACTGAAAAAGCATTTTTGGGGCACAAGTTTTAAAAGCTGAAACGCATTGCCTTAGAGACGCCTGAGGCCTGCTTTACACTGGTCTGTACTATCCTGTGCACCTACAACACTCCGTGTATTTTGCTCTTGAAGAAGCCTCTGTATTCACCTCCAGCGGGTATGACTCAATATTTTAAAATCAAAGAGCTGAGGGGTGAGGGAGTAGTGGGGAAGGAAAGCCATCTGTAAGACCCAAAGCCAATGAGTCCCCCTCCTCTAGGAAGCTCTGTAACCGGGACTCTGAATAATTCCTTCAGTTCTTTTTCTGATTATTACTATTTCTTCAAGAGCCCCCGTAAATCCTGTCCGGTACGTTCCTGCCTAGTAGACCCCAGTGCCTCCGCTCCGGGCCCCTTCAGCCCACTCCTCAGGCAACAGCCACGGTCAGGCTGTTTTTATTTTACAAATAAAAAGGGTCAGTCTTCTGCTAAGTAGAACTTTTCAACAGCCTTCCACGGTTCTACTCAGATTAAGGGCGAGCACCAGCTGTGGCCTGCTCACGAGGCCCTGCAGGACGGAGCTGCGCAGAGGTGCCACTGTATCTGATGCCGCTCACCCTCGTTCAGACCCTCGAGCACGCCTGGCTTCCTCCCTCCTCACGCAAGAACGCTGCCTCAGTGGGACCCTGTGCCCGGCACTCTGGCTGACCCCGCAGGGCTCTTGCTCAGCTTAGAGACCCAACCTGCACATCACTTACCCTTCCCTAGCCCCTCTGCCCCGGTCAGGCCCCACCAGACGCTCTCCCAGCGCCCCGTCCTCCGCTGGAGCACCTGCCCCCGCTCTGACGACATAACCGGGTGTGTCCTTCCTGCGACAGACTGAGAGCTGTGGAGCAAGCGCCACACCGGTCTGGTTCTGTGTGTCCCCAGCACACGCCACGGAGCAGGTATCTGACACACACTTGGTAATGGGGTGCTCGAAAAACCTGGGGAACCGGCACACTGAACTGTGGTGTCAAGACCCTTGTGAGATCAACAAACACCGGTGATTTAACACTTTGTTTCTTCATGTTAAAAAGTACCCCCAAAAAGGCTTCTTGTCCAAACAATTTTGGAAAATGATGTACCAAATAAAGATAAGCAGGGTGTGTTGGAGCTCATTGGTTAGGCGCTTTTCTACATCTCCAGCGTGGACCTCAGTCCTCGGCATTTCCCCGCGGGTCTGATGGGAGAGCGATCTCCTGGGAGTACGTCTCCCTCTCCAGTAGCACATTTCTGCAGAGCTCTGCCAGGCCTTCCCCACAAAGCAGGAGCCTCCAGAGGAGCCGGTAAGCAGCAGTGACGGTCCCGCAGACAAAGCCCTACCCACAAAGGGACTCTCGCCAGCCTCTCTCCGAAAGGCTGCACTGGACGACACCAGCACCACGTGCCCAGTCGCATACGACCAAGGGGCCAGGCCACTCATCTCCCAAGTTTCCTTTCCTTCTGCTTCTCGCCCACCGTCGCCAGCAGGCTGGCCCAGAGAAAGGGGGGACGCGGACACGTGTAGCCCCCGCACCTTATTAGCAGCAGCCTGGCCAAGGGTCTGAGAAACTGCAGTACAGGAAACCTGAAAACTGCATCTGGGACCTAATCCTAGTTTTGCCACTCTACAGCTGTAAATAATACTGAAGCATAAACATTCCCCTTACATTTTAGTTACATATTAGAGAGTATATACAAGGGGCGCCTGGCTGGCTAAGTGGGTAGAGCATGTGACTCTTGATGGTGGGGTCGTGAGTTCAAACCCCACACTGGGGGTAGAGTTTACATTAAAAAAAAAGTATACATGAAAATCCTGGGAAAACTTGAGATTTTACCTAAATAAATCACACACCTAGTATCAAAGGAGATTTTTATTAGACACTACACAAATCCCTAATTACTCCTAAAAGTGAGATTTAATAGCTAAAATTTTGTTGCTCTAATGATACAAACAGGCAAAATCAAACACAAATGGACACCATTCTCCAAATAGCTTCGCAGCCTCTGCTTGAGTCAGCTGTGGGCCATGGTAAGTAGTTCTTAGTGCTTCTTTGGTTTTTCACAAAAAAACTAGTAATTTCGGAGGCATCTTATTTTCATTTTCCCACGAATTCTAAAAGCCCTGACAGTCAGGGCTTTCTCATTACGAGGCGGCACCTGAGGTGGCCCAGTGACCCTGAAACCACACTGCCGGCTCCACACGAGCCCTGGGTCACTAAGGTCCCGCCTCCGTCAGGACAGCAGGAGCCCGCCTGGCTCTGCTCGGCCTCAGCCAAGCTGTGCGCTCGCTCCCAGCCCGGAGGGGCTCTGGCTGCCGGGAAAGTGCTAGAACAGGAACACAGCTTCTTCAACAGGGGAAAGCTTGGGAAGGCCGTGCGGAGGTCAGGCACATGCACAGCACTACTGGAAGCCTATTTTCCTTTCTTGAATTAACAAAATCACGTTACAAAACTTACCCTCTTTAACGTGAATGTCAACTGTTTGCTGCCGACTGTGGTGTCTGCTACGCTCAACGTGCCATTTTTCGCTTCGAGTTTCAAACGATCTTCAAGGGTTTTACTGGAGAGATTTAAGAGAATGACACAGTAATTAGCATTATGTTTTGATTTAGCATTTGAAACAAGTTTTAATTAGAACGGATCACAGGAAGAAAATCTGCTACGCCTGTGGGGAGAGACAGAAAATGGCATTCACTGAACACAATCGCGGCAAGAATTGGGGGCCAACAGTCATCCCTCACGCTCAACAGATACACAGTAAAAAGAGCAGCTGCCAAAACACCCGCTAATTTCGTGTTTTAAGTGGCGGTTCCAAATCTATTTTCAATGGCTGCTACTTATCTTACTAAATCACATTTCTGAAGCTGACAGGCAAGGAGCGATATTTCCGAAGCCTGTAATTTACCATAATGGTCAGTGGCACGTACGTTTCTGGAGCGTGTTGTATTTAAACCGCGCTCCAGGCAGACAGCAGAGCGCGTCACGCTTCCGCAACTCAGTCACCTCTCCAAGGCAGCGGACACCGATCAGGTCTTGCAGGTGAAGCCAGGGAGAAGTGCGGGGCGAGTCCGGAGGCTCCCTTCACCCGCCCTTAGATCCCTGGGCGACACTCACCACCCACAGTACGAACCCCCTGAACATGAGTCCGTCCGACCACAGACAACAAATGAAAGCACCGCAGGTAAATTCTATCCGATTCAGTCTGTTCACTCCCTGCTACTTCTCTTGGTGCCTCTTCCTTCCTCTTTCTTTTTCTTTTCTTTCTTTCTTCCTTTCCTTTCCTTCTTCCCTTCTTTCCTTCCTTCCTTCCTCCCTTCCTTCCTTCCTTCCTTCCTTCCAAGATTTTATTTATTTATTTGACAGAAAGAGAGACAGCCAGCGAGAGAGGGAACACAAGCAGGGGGAGTGGGAGAGGAAGAAGCAGGCTCCCAGCGGAGGAGCCTGATGTGGGGCTCGATCCCAGAACGCCGGGATCACGCCCTGAGCCGAAGGCAGACGCTTAACGACTGAGCCACCCAGGCGCCCCTTCCTTCCACTTTCTTACTTGAATTACTCTTCCCCCCGAACTGTACCCCAGATGTAAATTTCATTGCGCTTCTTGATCACATCTGCCCCACCCTGTTCTAGGGTCTCTGTATATAATCTGTGCCCCCGCTGTGGTCTGCTGTGCCCTGCAATTCTCGGTCACCTGCACCAGTAACACCACCCTACCTGGCTTTACAATCAAGACGTTCAGTTTGTACCTTGTACACGTGACCCTTCATTGCCTGTCACAATAATAATGTTTTAACACGTGATCCTTCATTGCCTGTCGCAATAATAATGTTTTATCATAAAATCAGAACAGTGGCCCTTTCCGTGAACTGGGTTTGGAGGAACAAAACGGAATGAAGCTTCAAGACAGACTCGCAGTGAGTTTCCATGTGAGCGCTAATGCTTGGAGAACCGGCGGCCAAGGTGCCCGTGATGGAAACGGGAGGAGGGGGCCGAGGAAGCGAGAGGGAAAGAATATGGTTCTCTCTTCTTTCCTGTTCCCTCTTCCAAAAAAGGTCAACACGCTTCCCTTTCCAATCCTCCTCGTACCAACTAAAGTTGAATGTACCCCTTTCGAGTTAACCTGTAAAAAAGCCTGACTGAATTTAAAAACGGCTGAATTGGGAGAAGGGTTTTCTTTTGCCTGAAATACGATCTTCATAACTAATTACTGAGCGGAATGCGGCTCCGAAATGGCCCGCAAGATAAAGTGATGCTCCTTTGAAATTCTGCGGGAAATGTTTGATGTTCGCACCATGAGAGATTTATCTCCGGTTTATGACTAGTAGTAACATACTGAACATGCCTTCTTTATATAACTTGAGACGTGAAGTGGTTAGCATAAAAGTGGCACTCTTTTCTAAGCAATAATGTTATTAAGAAGCACTTTTAAAGTACTTTTCATCTTCAAAGTGCTTTACAGACGAACTAATTAATCCTTTCAACATCCCTGAGACACAAGTATTTATCCTTTATAGATGGCAAGAAGGGAGGTGAGGCACTAAATGACTCGCCCCAGGCCACGCGAGGACTCAAGTCTAAAACCAAGATTCCAATTTAAGAATTTCTGGTTTCCAGGATTGTGTCAGACCAAACTTGATTTATAAAGTTTTGTGTAGGAAACTGCGTCCACGAAGTCTTCCAAATGACAAGCTTCCACACGACAGAAGGAGTGAAACGATCTAGTTTAGTTTGGCTTTTTTAAAGCAGAACTCAAACGTGAAGTGTAACCGGACTCCAGCGCGGCTGTGAATTATGTCAGCCTAAGCAAATTCCTTAGCCTGTTCGAGCCATTCTTGTTCTTCCCTTTCATAGCTTCTGAAGAGCTATGGAGCCACTGAGACAGGGTGGCACACAGCAAACACTAATTTGGGAAGAAAGTGACTTTTCAAGTAAATTGTGGGCAATTACTACTCTTTTAAGAATGACCTTATTTCCTCCATGATAGGGTATATAAATTCTGGTTTTCTCTCAATGTACTTTCAACGTGCACTTGTAAAAACTTGTTCTGTCTGGGCTACTTGGAAAGACAAGCGGAGTTTTAGAACGAGCCGTGGCAGAAGATCAGACACAGGTACTGAGCGTGGAGATTTCTACATTAAAGCAAGTTCCACTTCCCTCCCTTTGAAAGTCGGTTTACGGTATGTGGCTGCTAACCAGCAGTTCTAAGCCAGCGACCTGAGAATGAAGTCAGTCAGAGACGACTGAAGAAGCAGACAGACACCTGAAAACTGTCTCATGTAACAGAAGAACAAAATGCAGAAATCCACGCTGTGTGACATCGATAAATACGGTTAAGAACTTGAGGGGGAAAAAATGTCAGTGTCATGCGATGAACAGCCCTACACCACGTTGGGGGGACTGGAAGAAGATAGACGTGGGCTTCTAACCTTTGCCAACCTTCCAAAGGTTGAAAGGATGGAATTATCCAGCACAGGACAGCGGACAGGGCTACGAGAAGGAAGAACAAGAGTTCTCAGCAAGGCTATCTTAAAAAAAAAAAAAAAAAAAAGGCACAAAGTACCAGGGGAAACATCGAATTAGGTGTTTATTATATGCCCCAGGAAATAATGCTCCTCAACTGAGTTTGTTAAAATCACTTTGTGTGGAGGCATGTGCGTTAGTCCAGCACTCAGAGGATTTAACTCAAAAAAAAGGACTCACTCTTCCTCCACAGTCCACAGCAAAGGGAACAGGCAGGCAGTGGAGAAAAGCGATCCACAGCCCAATGGCAAATGTTAAATACTCTGTTTAGAGCCAAATACCTTTGACAAATATTTACAGAGACTGTGCAGGTCACCGAGAACTCCATCTCAATGCTTTCTGTCAGCATGTGTTCCTCAAAGCCTGTCTCAGGAGATAGAAACTGAAGCAACCAGGGTATCTGGATACCTTATCTATCAGCTCTGTTCATATTTAAAAAGATTCCTAACACCCACGGTTGCTGCAAGTGTGGGGAAACAGGCACTGGTAAGAACTCGAAGAGCTCAAAGACTTTCCCCGGGCGATATGACCCCTTTTGATCCAGCAAGTTCCAGGACTGGGTCGTACAGTCTAAAGAAATCCCTGCACATGTGTACGGATTTCTAACCGTGGAACAGAGGAAGAGGAAAACCAGAAACAACCTAACTCTCCCGCACGAGGGAATGTTACAGACGTTACCGCCCAACCAGCTTATGAACTATCCATGCAGCTACTGGGAGACCTATACGTACTTGCAAAGAAAAATTTTCAAAACTTATCGCTACGTGAAAAGAGCAGTTCACTGGCAACAGCATCAGTAGGGCCCCTTCGTGTCCGGGAGAGAACAGCCCACACTGCACACGTGTGAGCCTGCACCCTGAGGAGTCACTGAATTCCAGAAAGGCGCACACAGCAGTGACCTCAGGGAGGGAGTGTGGAGGTAAAAGGGAGACTTTCACCTTTTATTCTACATTCTTATGTATTACAATGAAAAGATGCTTACACGTCACCTGAGTGTATATCAACTTGAGTTAAGAAGAGATTCTTTTTTCTAAGTGCAACTTTGGAATTAAATTGCTTTCAAAATTAGATGAAAAAATGCTTCTATTAAAATAAGACTGTGTTCCTTCAGCTCTCGTCCACGGCAGTGAGGAAAATTCGCTGAAGAGTAAAAGCGGGCCACAAATCGTCCAGAAAGCGGATACAGTTGTGGGCATGGTAAGCAGCTCCCTGAAACCATCTGGGGAAGAAGGGGAATTCCTCCAAGGCAGGAAATGTCTTTGAAACCTCTGAATTTCCAAGACGGACCACAGGCTAGGTGCTTCAAAGAAGGCTTTCCTCCTGAAGGGCTGTCTGGCAGGGAGAGGAGGGGAGGCAGCCCCAGCTACTGAGCTTCAGGAAGCTGTGTTGTTCTAGACCTCTCTCTCCTCCAGGCTCACCAGTACGTCCCCACCAGTGCCTCTGTTAGGCCCTGCCGACCTGCCCACTGCTGCCCCGTCGTTACTGGAGAGGCTGACGTGCCCAGACTCCTGACAGACCCCACTTTCTATCCCTCCCTTCCTGATGGCCTCCCCTTGGGGCTCCGAGGATGTACCCTGTCCTTTCTGAGGCTGTCTCCTGAACCCGTGCCCGGGCCCGTCTCCTCCCGACTGCTTGCTGAATTCAGCTCTGTCCGTTGACTCTGGTCTCTCGCATCACTGTCTGCTTGCCACAGTGAACCCCTCTCTGCCCACTAACACATTCTAGCTCTAATAGCCGAAAAGATCTTCCCCATCAAGTTACTGGCTTCAATGCCTTCCTTTTTCTGCCAGACTTCCTGGAAGAACCATCCACATTAACTTCTCACAATATTTATTATCTCTATTCATTCATCGGTCCACTGCAATCCGACATTTGGGCCGATGCCTGAGAAGCTGGTCCCGGCAAGACAAGCTTCCTAATCGCTTTGCTCTGTTCCATGGAACCCCAGGCTCCCTCCGACATTTGCGCCACACCCTCTGCGTCTCCCTGCTTGGCTCTTTGCAGCTTTCCTTCTACATCTCTGAAAACTCCTCAGTGATCTTTACTACTTCCTCCTCTGTTTGTCCTCCAAATGGGAATTCGTAGCCCTTGGCTGTCAGTTTTACGGGTGACAGCTCTAAAATGACATGCAGTACTTTGCGTGCAAGGGTATCTGTCTAAAGAGAGGTGTGCGGTTTTTATCACAGACTCAAGAAAAATACCGGTTCCCCAGGGGCTCCCCTCTTCACCCTCACCACACTCTGCACACTCAGAGTCGGTCGCAATCACACAGGGAAGGCTGCTCGCTCAGCCCCAGGTCTCTGGCCCGGGCCCTGGGTCTCGGTTTCTCTACTGA
The DNA here is from genome assembly GCF_017311325.1 of Ursus maritimus. NCBI lineage: Eukaryota > Metazoa > Chordata > Mammalia > Carnivora > Ursidae > Ursus > Ursus maritimus. The sequence goes on along the minus strand of NW_024426774.1, from coordinate 2,107,171 downwards.
ACCAAGAAGGCACTTGGGCACCGCACACTTACTGTGCTGAGAGCCGGCTCAGTACTCGCAGCCTTAAACCTGCTTTTCAGTCTCTTTCTTGACCTTGGCGGCAACATTGCCAGACAGTTCCACATCGCCCGACCACTCTTTTCTCCTTCGCTATTAAGTTAGTAACCGAACAATGTTGTGCTGTATGCCCATTTTCCTTTCTTATTCTTAGACAGTCTTGTGAATAACTTGGCCCTCGGCTGGCCTGGTCCTCTCTGTCCCACAGTTCGGGCTTTTGACTTCTGACCGGGACTACTGAATAGTCTGTTAGCTGAGCTCAGGGGCCCCTCCCTGCACTTTCTCTCTAAAACTGAGGTATTCATTACCAGTTTCTGGGAAAGAGGGACTTTTTATGCTTATGTTTTTACTTTTATTTTCTGTAACAAACATGAGCTGCTTTTATTAGGTAAGCAGCTACATGATTTGGGGAAGGGGTTGGAAACAGATTCGCTCATGGTAATCTCAGAGGCTTAGCAGCGCCTGGGGCAGGACCTGTGTGCCGCTCCCCGGTTATTCTCCGGGCTCCCCCCAACGCTTTCACACGGGGCTCCCTGCTCCCACCTGCTCCCTGCTCCCACCCGGCTCTGCGGGAATGCAAGTCTTTCCCACCCTGCTGTGGGTGCTCACCTTTTTGTCTTTTGTCTTTGACCAGTTTCAACAGGACCCCTTAAAAAGACTTTTTAAATCTCCAGAAGTTAAATCCCTTCCTTTCTTATGCACTTTCCCCATGCCTGTTCACAGCTCCAGACTATCCTGAAGGCTGCAGGCCTGCGAGCTGTGCCTTGTGTTTCCACCTGGCTCAGGACTCACACTAGGCAGGCACGCAGCGAATGTCTGACTGCTGAATGGGCGGCCAGAGAGGCCGAGAGGTGGGTGAAGAGACTCACAAAGCGCAGCACACTGTAAGGTATACAAATACGTGCCGGCAGACACACGTATGTCTGATGCCACGTTACCATGCCCAGCAAAGACAGGACTCACTCAAGCATCAGGTTAGGACTCCTAATTCACTTTTCCCTTTGCAGAAAACGTTTTAAAGTTGGGCAAGTCCAAGGGAACATCTGAAACATAAAACACTCAGTTTTGATGCTGTGCTTTACTGACTGCCTTGTGGGAACTCACAGAATAAACAGAAAGCGTCACTTTGGTTCTCTGAAGGATAATGGTTCAATGCTTCATTAAATAATACAAAGATATTGCAAGTTCAGGGTTTGCCAAAATAATCCAGTCAAGACTAGAACTCAATAAGCAGTTTGTGCCAAAATGTCAGCAAACTGCAGGCTGTTCATACCAAAGGGTTATTACCTTAAGCAATAGGACTCTCCTTTTCAGCTCATGAAGTATTATCACTTCTATAGTTCCTCTTCTCAAAAAAAAGTTTAACTTAGTAAAAATGTTTAATTGTGGTGTATTAACTTGGCTATTATTTATCCATTCAATACTAAACTTCCATCCCTTTTGTTTCTCTTATTAATGTCCTGCTACAACCCACAGGCAGAACAAAAATGTCAGAAAGTTTAGTCATGCCTCCCACCCCCAAATCACCATGTTACCAGGCTTACCTAAAGACAACTGTTCCCAGGTTTTCCTGGCCAATGGCTTGGGAATAAATGGGTTCTTTCTCAGTTACCTTGAGAGGGTAACTTCCTGAGTTGCCTGACATGTAGCCACGGCACAGGAGAGTCACAGTTCCACAAAAACTTATCAAGTGCTTACTTGGGTCTAGTACGGATTCAGGAGCCAGTAGTCAAGGAAATAAAGCAAGACAAAACCAGCAGATAATCTAACAAAGAAACTCACTCTACAGAACCAGAAAACTACAACTAGTCTTCCCTCTGCTTCTGAGTAGGACTCCAAGTTGAATACCCAAGACTAACAGGTACATAAAAGGTGAGGGCTGCATGCACTGCTGGTGGGAACGTGAAATGGAGCAGCCTCTTTGGAAGACAGTTTGGCAGCTTCTCAAAAGGCTAAACATATGCTACTGTATGGCCAGCCGTTCCAAGCCTAGGTATACAGCCAGGAGAAACGACACCTGTCTGTGTAAGATCTTATACACAAACGTTCGTAACAGCATTATTCATCATAACCAAAGTGTGGAGCAACCCACATGTCCATTGACTGGTGACGGGATGAAGGAAACATGGTCTATCCATACACCAGAATAGTTTTTGGCAATAGAAATGAGTGCAGTACCGACAGATGCGACAGCACGAACACTGAAGGCATTTCGCGACGTAAGGGAAGCCAGACCAAATGCCACATGGTGTGTGATTCCATTGATATGAAATGGCAGAACAGGCAAATCCATAGAGAGAGAAAGTAGATTAGTGGTTGCCTGGGGATGGGGTGGGCTGGGGGCAGATGGCAGCGAATGCTAATGGGGCATGGGGCTTCATTTGGGAGAGATAAAAATGTTCTAAAATTAACTGTGATAGCCGCACAACTCTGAATCTACTAGAAACCAATGGACTGTACACTTTAGGCGAACTGTATGTTATGTAAATTGTATCTCAAGGAAGTTGTTCTTAAAAAAAGTGGTAAAGATATCTTCAAAAGATATCGACCCTATTACTAGATTCTTTTCACCAGCAGATCTTTTGTTCATTAGAACCAGAATTTTGAGATGCTCCTGGATTCTAAGTTGAAGGACTCACTCAACATTTGGTGTCCCAGATACCTGCTAGAAGCCGGTGAGAGGACAAGGACCGGCTGTTATCTCCATTCCAGAAACAATTCAGCCTGTCCATCGATGTCTTCTCTACTCTTTCCCCAATTCCCGCATCTGAAAAACCCCATTTCCAAACAGGAAGCTGGGAGCTGGAGAAGTGCAGGTACAGAACTGGTACTGTCTCCGACCTACCTCATCCATCCCGCCTGACCCCTCCTCCTCTTCTGGGCTCCCCAGGCCCTCCAGCTCTTCTTGCGAGATTCTCTACTATGACCATCTATCACATTAATATTCAGCCCAGGAATTTTCAGAGCAGAGATTTACATAACCTATGGCTTGTACACGATCTGGAATTGAGGACCTAGCTTCTTCCTTATTTAGCTACCTACAACTGAAACTCTCCAAATATTCTTTTTAACACTGACTTTTTTATTGCGGTAAAATACCTTCACGTTGCTGTGCAACCATCACCACTAGCCATTTCCAGAACTTCCTCACCATCCCAAACTGAAACTCTGTACCTCATTAAGTGGCATCTCCCCTTTCCCCTTCCCCCAGCCCTGGGTAACCACCATTCCTCTTTCTGTCTCTATGTATTTGACTATTCTAGAATACCACTCTTTCTCATCTCTCAATTTTCCTGCAAAAGGCTTAAAATTTCTGGCAAATTTTCCAAGGAAACTTTTCAGCAATCAGGCAAGCTGAGATACAGATAATCATCACTGAAATTCTAATTAAGAAAAATAACTTTTTGTTAAGACACGAAGAATTTGTTGCCTCTCAATTACCATTATACAGAAAAGCGCTGATTGTAGGGCACAGAATAAAACCAGTATCTGTAGGTCAGGGCAACGGAGGGAAAGAAACAAGGACAACACAAGAAGTGACCTGCGCAGCATAAAAGTGTTCTTGCGTATATTGGCCAACAGTCCCAGGGCCTGCCCTGGGCCTGACTGTATGTAAACTTCACCCCCGGAAGTTGTTGAAAGCCATCATAATAAAGACCAGTGTATTTCCCCTCAAGTCTTGTGGTGCTTCCCTCACATTAACTCCAAAGAGCAAAATGTCCTCCTCAGGGCAACGTGGCCCGAGGAAGAGCGAGGCCGCGGCAGCCCGGCGAAGCGTCACTGACAGCAGGGTTACTCACTTCAGCAGCTTCTGCTTGGTGGCAGAATCTTTGAAGCTCCTGAATTCCTCGCCTGCTTTGATCTCATAAAACTGGGGCTTGAGGACCGTCTGCTGGTCCTCCCTGAGCTGCTCCTGCCGCTTCACCTTTTCCTCCTGCTGGAGCAGTCTGCGCTGCTTCCTGACCTCTTCGACCCAGTCTTTCTCATCATCTGAACTCTCAGAACTTTCTGCATCACTTGGTTTTCCTTCCGGTTCTTCTTCCTCTTCCTGAAAATAAAAATAGTAAGAAGCAGCTTGTTTCCCCCACCAAACATCGACCTGTTACTCTCTTCTAACTAGCCGTCCTCCACGGAGTACGTGACCTTGCACGCATCGGGGGAAAACGCCTTTCATTAAGTAAGATCTACTTCCAAGCTGAGGTTCAAACAAATTACACCTCCAGTGTCTCAAAGGTTCTTCTAACTTACACAGACAACCTTACGTTAAAGAAACAGCAGCAGATATAAAATGATAAGGAGTACGTTACTTGTTCACGAAGCTCTTGTTGCTCTAAGAGTCTTAGTTTCTTCTTCCTTTTTTCACTTATTTTTGAAACAAGTGGATTCAAAAGCCTAAATTCTTCACTCTCTTCGTCTACTTGGAAGTCAGGGTTCTCAAACATAACTTTGAATCGATCATCGGTGAGAATATTAGGAAGGCTCTGTGACAAAAAGAACACAGGAATTTAAAGTTAGTATGAATAAAATCTAACCAGAAAGTTGGCCTAAAAACATTTCAGTCAATTATAAATTAATTAGCTGTATAAAGCATAACACTAAATTATTAGGAAACTTCTTTAGAACTAGTTTCCAGACCTTTCTAATTGCCCTTGGGTTTTATCGCCCACTCGCAAACAGATTCTATTAATCTATTTCACAGACGATCTGTATTACTTGGCCATTACACATAATGAGCTAAGAATGAACCTTTTTGGCTTAACTTTATGCTAAATACATTGGAAAGAATTTTCTCCAATTAACATTTCTTTTTTTTTTTAAAGATTTTATTTATTTATTCAACAGAGATAGAGACAGCCAGCGAGAGAGGGAACACAAGCAGGGGGGGGTGGGAGAGGAAGAAGCAGGCTCCCAGCGGAGGAGCCCAATGTGGAACTCGATCCCGGAACGCCGGAATCACGCCCTGAGCCGAAGGCAGACGCTTAACGACTGCGCTACCCAGGCGCCCCTCCAATTAACATTTCTCATGAAAAAATACTTTTCAAGGAAATACACGTTTTTGAAACATGGCTTTTTAAGCATAGCTACTAAATTGAAATAAAATTAGTGAGTTTTCCAAGTTCATATTCCAAAACTGGGAAAGGAAATATAGAACAACAACAAGGCAAGAACTAATGTGGTAGGGAGCTGCGGGTAGAAGCTTCCTGACTCGGAGTGAGTTATTTGGAAACATAAGGGAAGCTTCCATCTCTTACAGGATGGCCTCATCAATTTTTTTCCGTAGGCTATTTAATTGTTCACGAAGGATACAGCGTAAACCTTCTCACACAATAAAACTGATAATGAGACCCATTTGAACAGGTCAGGGCCAACAGTAAGTTCCTTTTTAGTTGTACCATTTTCAACAGAGAGTTTTCTAGAGTGTACGACAACTCAGCTGTTCACATAAACAGATGACAATCTTCTACACTCAGGGATCTCCCACGGTTTCTTATCTGCTACAGGCTTGGACACCAGATAAATCAACCCACTTCACAGGGTTTGTAAATTTAACAGCCTGAACACGGGCATGAAAAGCTAACCTGTGTGTGGCTGTTTGTAAGCAGTGGAGTTCTGAGTGTGGTACCTGGAATATAACTTCACAAAAACGTGGTAAGTCATGAGACATTATGGAACTTGGGCTGTTTATTACTGGTATGTACCTAAAATCTAATAAACCCTTATCCTAAAATTCTATGACATACTGAATATATATATTTAAGATACACTGAACAAGCCTTCCCTGATTAAATATCATTTCCAAGATAGTTTTGGGTTCAAGGAAGAAACAAAGATAAGATCTAGTTCCTGATCCCAAGGTGCTAGCTCAGAATCTAATGAGAAAGAAAAAAATCAAAAACCAAAACAAAAACCTGGAGGCTCCAAGGCACCGTATGAAGGATGCTAGGCTGAGCTGAAAGTGCTCTAAGAGCAGAGGTAAAAAGTAGCTGCAACAAGAGACATGCCAGAAGGGCTTACTGGGGGATGCGGCATCTGGCATCAGGACAGACGAATAGGTTTCAACAGACAGAGAGGGGAAGAGCATTTCCAGCCCACTGAGGAGTGAAGAGTCTGATGACATAAGAAGGACAAAATCTGAAAAAGCATTTTTTGACCAGGCCAGACTGTAAGGGAAACCAACACCATAACACCATGCCCTTTATTCTACAGGTGAGTGGGACTCCGAGGGAAGAGGACAATGAAGAAGGGAGAAGGTAACAGCTTGAGGTGTGATCCAGGGCCCTCGATGACAAGGCGAACTCTGCTGTGAGAGGCCTCAGCAGCACGGTAGCTGATGGACTGCTGAGGGAGAGACCAGGCATGAGGAAGACTACGGGGCCCTTTAGGAAACCGGGAAAAGAGCCAGGGCCTGACTCAGGGTGGGAACGAATACGGTCTGAAGAAAGGGTGACCATGAGACACACTTCCACGTTAGAACTGACAGATGCAGCTACAGAGGAACTGGCAGGAGGGGGGAGTGAACAGCAGGGTGCGTGGTCCAGCTTAAGTGACTGGAAAGTTGGTGCTACCAGGAGTTAGGCCCCATCATTGAAGAGCATCAGAAAAAGAGGCGTAGGGCAAAGGATGAGAAGTTCCAAGAAACCAAGATGATCTCCGGCAGGTACACAGAGAAGCTGTGGCACGTTCAGACAACTCCAGAGGATTCTGCACTAGAAAGAAATGAGCCAGAAAGTCATGGACAGACATGGAGGAAACTTGCATCCATATTACAAAGTGAGAGAAGCCAATCTGAAAAGACTTCATATGTATGATCCCAACTCTACGATATTCTGGAAAAGGTAACACTACGGAGACAGTACAAAGACCGGTGGTCGCCAGGGGCCAGGATGAGGATGAACAGGCAGAGCACAGACAATTTTTAGGGCAGCGAAAATACTCTGAATGATATTCTGATGGCGGATACATGTCATTATATCTTTGTCCAAACCGACAACGTACAACAGCCAGCCTAATGTAAACTGTGGACTTTGGGAGATGATGATGTGTCGGGCGTAGATTTACCAAGGTAACCAACGTCCCCTCAGGTGGGGGATGTGGACAGGGGGACAGGCTATGCATGTGGTGTGCAGGGGGGGCGCCCAGGAAAGATCTGTGACTTCCCCTAAGCTCTGCTATGAACCTAAAACGGCTCTAAAGAAACGAAGTCTTTAAGGAGAACGTCATCTGGATTCTGAAGAAAGCCATTAGATGCCTGGGAACAGCACGCCCGGTCTCAAGCGGGAGGAGGAAGCTCGGCTATATCAATTCTTACCGTATTTATTAAATAATCACATTTAGTAATAGGGAAACACGTTACAAAAGAATATGCTGCTAGTATTAAGTTTTTTTTCTTAATTTTAAACAAATAAATTGCCTAAAGACAAGTATGTTTTGGATGAACAACTATAAAATAGTAAGTCTTCTGACCTAGCTATAAAAATATTTCCCTTGGAGATTTTTCCTAGTCTAATTGTTTGTTTTCACAGCTGACTTAAAAAAGGGAGTAGGATCAGACGTAGTCAGTGATGCTCTCCAGTAACGGAGAAGTGTCTGGCCAGCCAGCTACCCTAGAAATACACATGCGCACATGCCATACCTGCCATTCAAATCTGGAAAAACATCTCAAAGCACTGTCCCTACCACAGCCCTACTGCAAAGAAGTATTATCTGTAGATATGAGTGGGATGCTTACTATGAATATTTTGTCCCAACATAGTAACATACAAGGAATGCTTAACATTTGAAACAAGTCAATTCCTTCAATGCTATGATATCTATGAAATTAATGCTAGATGTCTGTGGTGCGGACTTCTGGGTAAGGATGGTAGTCGGAACACAAGCATCTCCTTCTAATCTCTGCTAAAACCCCAGTAAAGCAATAGAAAATGGGCTTTAAAAAGACACGACCCTTAAGGATAAGGAGGACAAGAAAGGAAACAGGAATAGTGAGATTCTGGAAAGAAGAAAAGGCAGGCCTCAATTCCGCCCTGTCCCACGAGTCTTCCCTGGAGGGGAAGAGGTGCCCGCTGGGGCAGCAGCACCCTGAAGGCACGGGAAGCATTTGACAAGAAGAGGCTGCACACTGAGGGCTGCAATGTCACCCCGCCCCCACACCCCAAGCCCTCGTGACGACAGCTCTCAGAATGCTGGGAGCCGGGCCATCACCCTCCAAGCCAGGGAATCTGACCAGCCAAGAGAAAGGCCAAAACAATATTGCTATTTGGAGCTTCTCCAAGTAAACAGTTTGGCTGGGTCTCCACATAGTGAGTGGTGAGTCCTTATCTCCCCATCTCAGAGCTTCCATTAAGCTTTTTTAGATCCTTTACTCTGAAATATAAACAAATGACCTGAGATCACAGCAGGGGAAAACTACTTAAAATTTTTTTTTCTCCAAGAAAATCTGCCAGCGCCTAAGTTTCTGGACTGAACGGACCCACATGGTGGCTGGCACTGTGGGCTGGATTAACGGAGGGAAGACCAGCCCCAGCGTAGCACTGAGCGATCCGTGGGGGGTTTCCTTGGACTCCTCCTCTTCCTTGCCTTACTCTCTTATTTTGGAGGAGAAAATCCTAAGGAACTTCCTGAGGAAAATAAGCACATAATGTATGGTTGTTGCCGAGAACCTGTATGTCTGAAAATGTCTTCACTATACCCTTACACTGACTGCCTGCTTGTCTGGATTAGAAATAATATTCCTTCAGAAAACGAAAGGTCCTTTTAATTCTGCATCCCACACAGGGCAGAGGTGGAGTGTGTCCCCAGGATGCTGACTGTGGACCAGCACCTGGAGGTGGCGAGTCCAGAATGCAAAGAGGCCGACACATGCAGCAGAGACTCCGTCAGGAAAAGAAAAATTAATGTACTAACCGATATTCACAGAAACGTCTTGAGATGACAGTTAGACAACTAGCAAAGGATTGAGGGCTAACCAGTAATCACCATATAGAAAACAAACAAAAAGCCAACCACTAAATCCATGGAAGACAGAGGCTGGATGGGACACGTAATCACAGGTGGCCACCTGACTCCGCCTGGAATGCGAAGAGCACATTCATAGCCCCAACAAGGTAAGTGCTGCACGCTGACTGTCCCAAGCTGCAGAACTTATCAGAAGGGAAGGTCATCAAAAGATGAAAGATGGGGGCGCCTGGGTGGCACAGCGGTTAAGCGTCTGCCTTCGGCTCAGGGCGTGATCCCGGCGTTATGGGATCGAGCCCCACATCAGGCTCCTCCGCTATGAGCCTGCTTCTTCCTCTCCCACTTCCCCTGCTGTGTTCCCTCTCTCACTGGCTGTCTCTATCTCTGTCAAATAAATAAATAAAATCTTAAAAAAAAAAAAAGATGAAAGATGATTGGCCTGACATTTTAAAGCCAAGAAGGAGCATTATAGGCAGTATTAAGAGACTTGGAGCTTTACACCAAAATAATCCGCTAAAAGGGCCAAAGTGTTTGTCTCAGGACAGGTGAAAATGGCGAGGGTGGGGGCAGGAGAGAAGGACAGAGGGACAGCCAACTTTCCTAACAAACCCTGGAGAAACATTTAGTTTTTAAAACCACGTGTTTAAAACTGTAATAAAAGCCAAAAACAATCTTTAATTGGTACTAAAAAACATTAAAAAGAGTATTTGGCATGTTGAAACTGATCTGATCCAACCCAGTGTCTATGCATGGCTCTATCTTTTCCCTAGAGAGATGAATTATTACTTTAAAATATACTCTTAATGGTATCCAATAAACCCGCAGGCTAAGACATCTCTCCATGCATGGCCCAGGCGAGAGTACACTCGGCCTGGAGATGCTGTGCAGGACCACACACGACTGAGCTGAATCCAAGAGAAGGACGTTCATACAAGACTCAAGACTCCAAGGCAGCAATGAAGAACTGGTAGAAGAGGCCAAGAGCCAGGAAATGACACTTGTAAGAAAAATGCCTCAAACCCTTTCAAACCCAGTGAATCACCAGTGTGCCATGCCTCTCCAAGATGCCCGTGCACACAGGAGTGCAATACGGATTCGGTGCAAGAGTGAATGCATCAACTCTTAATTAGAATTAATACCACCAAATGTCTAAGTTTGAATAAAGTCCAGATAATGCTCTTTGACATTAGAGAGTGGGTCTGTTCGCACTGCAGGCCCAGCATCAGTACTGAACAGAACAAACCTTATTACACTTCAATGATGTTACTAAAGTGGCAGCAATATTCGGGAACAGATTTCACTGTCTGCCTCCAAGAAACTCCAGTTGGGGCCAAAGCAGAACTAAACCATACTGGCTTTCACATCAGAAGTCATCAGAGCTGTTAAAGCTCTTAGGGTTTGAAGAACTGAGTTCAAAAGCAAGACTAACGAACTGCTGATAGATGGGACAATTCTTTCAAGTATTCTTTACATTATGAAGGGTTCTTTCCTTAATCCGTGAGTGATTTTTAAAGTCTTCATTTTACTTAGATAACAATGTTAAACAACAAATCATATAAACTTTGTCTAATAACAGCCTGAGATTTCTAAAAAAACTTTAAGTATTTTCGGAAAGAAACCGAGCTCTGATGACAGGCCCGGAATTGGGACAGCAAGCTACCAAAAAGCAAATCAGGGACACATTTTACAAATACCACTTTGTAGCAGAATTTTATCAGGGGACGTAGCTTTTACAAAGATAGCATTTCCAGCTTCCAGGAGCCAAAGAGACAATGCTGTTTGATGAAAGAAGATAAGAATTTTGAAAGCTGTTCCTCCCGGTACTGCAGAAGCAGGACGTAGCCTGATGGAAGATTTTTTACAGGATGACCCATCAACGTTCTGACAAAAACTTTCAAATGCTCAATCATGATTTTTCCCATTGACTACTAAGATCACTTTGTGCGTTTTCAGCTCACACAGTCATTTTTACCGGCCTGCACCCTGTGCACAGGGAGGGCCATCTGTGTTAGAAACCTTCTCTGGCTGTCCCTAACCCCAGTGAAAGTCTGCAAAAGAAAGGGGATGGGAGGCGAGGGCAGGATACCTTTCCCACATCTTCATAAACATCAGGGCCTTTTTAAAAGGCTCCTGAACTGGGTACACCATACTGCACAAGAATCGAAGTTACAATTTAAGTGTCTTACGCTCTGTACTACTAAGGTATGTATCATTATAGGTGAGGACTCATAAGCATAAAACGTAGATGGGAATGCGTACGTCTGCATCCTACACCAGCCCACACTCGTCCCCCTGAAGCTTTAGGGCATGTAATCCAAAGACTGCTTCCATTTAACTGTAAAACGACATTATGAAGTTGAAAAGTGACCTCCCTAACATCCTCAGGTTGGGCTAACAAGAAAACCAAGGTGAACACTCTGAGAGTCCACACAGCAGGAAGCACTGCCGTTCAAGCACTTTACCATCGAATCCCTGCACACACTTAATGCCCTGATGTGAATTAATTAGGAGGGGCCACAGACACAGCACCTGGATATAAATGTATGTAATATGTTTAAGTAATTGTTTCCATGTTGGTACACTATTCACATAAGGAAAATGGAAACAAAAAAGTCATCTATGGATTTACTTAAGAGAGGCTTCTAAAATCAAGATTTAAGTAATACATTAAAAACCCTACTAGACCAGGATGGGAAGATGCAGCCAGGACGAGGAGGCAGAGGGCAGTGAGTGGTGTGTACTCCACTGAGAAATCACAGCACTCCAAGAACACCCCTCTCTGGTCCTATCTTTGCATGTGATAGAAGAAAAAACTATGCCCCAGTAATGCCCAGGTCACCGAGCAAGAAGCTAGTGAGAAACATGCCCCTTCAGCTGCAGTCCTCAGGCGTTAGGGAAGGGAGAGGAACAAAAATAAACACACAAAGAGCTGGCTTATCTCACACTCACTTACCTGGTTAGAAACCAGCAAGAGAACAGAGAAAGAATAAACAAGCAAACAAAAATCTCCTGCGAGCATAACACAGCTGGCCCGAAGTTCCAGGGTCAGGCCCTTCACAGCAGTCGGGGCCTTCGGGCTCCTGAGAGAGCGGATCTTTGTAACTCATTTGAGTGAAGAGCCAGGCCTGATGACCTGCCTGCCTGCTCGTCTAAGCAGATGATAAGAAGTCCTCGCTTACGTGGGAAAAGTAGAAAAATCTCCCCATCTTGATAATATCAGCGACATGAAACACTAACCCTTACTTATTTCATGACTGATCTTCATCCATTTTCATATTAGTAAAGGAAGGTAAGAAGCAGTTACACATAAGTGTGCATACGCCTGATAACGTCAAGTCTAAACAAAAATTAATTACTTCTGGAATTATAAACAGATCTAGTCAGAACAAAGAAAAACAATAAACAATTTAAATATTTAACAACAAAAGGATTAAATAAATTATACATCCTTAAGCAATACATGCAGCTCTCAAAAGTATTTATGAAGAATTTTTAATGAAATGGGAAACCACTTGTGTTATTTATACAACCAGGATAACTATCTTATATATACAATATTATCTCACTGCTACAGCTCCCAAATTTAAGAGAAATAAAACAGGAAGGAAATTCACTAACATATTAATGATGCCTTTCTCTAGGTAGAATTAAATAAGTCACACTCTTCATGTTCTTTTCTATTTTCCAAACTTCGCATATTGAACATATACTATCCCATAAGCAAGAAGGGAAAAAAAGCTACATGTATTTTTCAAGAAGAAAGAAAAAAGATAATTGTAAGTTACTACTAAGAAAATATAGAAACAATTTATCAATGTCTTCACTGCCTTATAAAATCTTACCTTAACTTTCTTTTTCCAGGTAGATTTTTGCTTCTCCTCCTCTTCCTCAATTAATTTAAGTGCCAGTTCTTTGTTAACTTTTGGCAATTTCTAGCAGAAGAAAAAAAAAGTGCATTAAATACCTACATTTTAGCTTTAAAAGTTAATAGTTCTGTAAGGAGTATAATTTCACAAACAGGAAATTTCTTACTTATTTATTTTTTAAGTAGGCTCCATGCCCAGCATGGAGCCCAATGCAGGGCCTGAACCCATAACCCTGAGATCAAGACCCTAAGCTGAGATCAAGAGTCAGACGCTTCACTAACTGAGCTACCCAGGCGCCCCTCCAATTCTTATTTTGGAAATTTCATTATCCCCAGAGGAGGAAATAATGTGGACACACGTGATGTTATCAGGTGGGCGCGATGGGACGAAAACCTCAGCTGGGAGTACCTGCCCTCACCCAACCTCTTTCCTGGCGTACTGACAAGCGAGCTGGGAGAAGCTGTGTTTAACTGCTCTTGTACCACTGGCTGGGGTTCAGGGAACCCCTGAAATGCTTCTTATAACGGTAAATGCACTATTCGCTGCTCCTGAAACAGCAAATTTCTACGGGGAATTCTAGATGTGAGTCTGACAACTCTCGGGAAAAAGTTGTGAGCTCTTTATTGTCCTTTTCCACTTAGTGCTTTATGTTCCACTGTGAAATACAACTTCGACAAGTAATGCAAAGAATGGGACAAAAGTACTCCACATCCTAGTCTCCCCCTTGCCAACACACACACATTCAACACTCCTCGAAAACTTCACAAATAATCTGCAAAAAGGGAAAACCAGTCACTAGTCTTTGGTACTGAGTGTGTGTGCATAGATGTATATTTACGGGTATAAATATATGTATACGTACATATTTATGTACGTGTGTATCTATTTATTGCCAATGTCCAGTTAGAAATGAGTGTGTCACCTGGTAGTGAGGCATAACCCAGTGGGGCTGCCAGAGAGACCGGGAGGCAGAGGGAACTTGGCTTCCCTGTCTGCCTGTCATTGGGCCGGCAGTGCAAGTCAACAAACAGTTCTTCACCCTGGCAGCAAACTGTGGTTCCAGCAGAGAGTGGGATTCCAGAGAGCGGTTTTTTGACACTTCCAGGAGCAGACTCACTCTAACCCCAGGACGCCAGCACCAGCTGCAGTCTCCCCAGAGGCCCAGATCCTCAGGGCCACCTCTTCTGTGCTGCCCAGCCCTGAGGTGCCCCCTGCTTCCTGCAGCCACGCCTCTCCATCGCTGTCCTTATGGTTTTTGCCTCAGTTCACTAACACCTGGCTAACAATTCTTTACATTAAATTCTATTAATAGAATTAGGTGATCTGATTCCTTGCTGGACCCTGACCTAGTCTAATGACCAGGACCCAAGCACACAGCCTCAGATACTGCCAAATGTCAGAAAGAAATGGGGATTATCAAGGTCTCAACACTTCAAACATTGAAAACCCATCCGAAAATTCCATCACATTTTCTTAGAAGAGCCGGACGAAGGGTCCCTCTGGCATTATTTCCCACAAAATCATTGCCATAGAATCTATCATGTTCAAACTGTAAAGAGTATCCTCCCTCATGACCAATAAAATAGAGCAAAACTATTAGTAAAAGATGTAAACGAAAAATGGGAAAACAAAGAAATAGATGGCAGGTTTCTTAGGAATAACACAAAAAATGAAAATGTAGTATTTTCTGGTAAACTCAATAGTGAGTAGAGCACAATATCTACCTTTAACTGAACTCTCTGTGCACGGGTTTCTTCTATTTTCTGTCGGATCTTATCTTTCCTGTATTCTTCATAAGCAAATGGATTTACCATCAATTTCACCTTTTCAAAGTGGAAAAAAAAAGTTCAAAAATAAAAGTCATATTTAATAGCATGTTTCATCGATACCATGACTATTCTGCCAAACAGGCAGATCTCTTATAAATCATAAACATGTTCTGCAAAATGCAAGTAAATAGAGAAGAAATGGCTCATTAATCACCTAAAATAAGTGTACTCTTCTATTTACCTTGTGATAGAGTCTTATATCCATGAAAAATCCATGCATATATGCCCGGAGGAAAGGTGACCCGATGAGATGTGTGAGCCCTGGAGGGAATTAATCAGGAAAGAGCAGGTCCTTATGAAATCTTGATTACAATTAAACCATTTTTTTGGATTCTAGTAAGATTTCACTTCCGATTTGTATTTGATTATAAGATTTCACTTTGGAGTAAAACTATAAGGACTAGAACCACTAGTATTCACAAAGTACGGAGAAAATCTACTTTAAGCAGCATCACGCTCTTCTTTTATATGTCATATTAAGCATGAAAATGATGAAAAAGTCCTTATGAACTATGAAAGACTGGCAAAGAAGGATTCTTTATACTAGTTGTTTTCAGATTTTTGGATTTTATGAACCAGTTCAATTTAAAAAATAATCCTGGCATCAAACAGTGACTTGCCAACTTTACACCGCCAGGTAGGAACAGTGGTGGTGGGGGGGGGGCGGCATTATGTCCCATAATTTCCAAACACAAAGCGTGCTATCACAATAATGTAGGAAGGGCATATTCTTTCCCATTATTAGTCTCATTTTATAGATGAGACAACCAAGGCTTAATGAGGTTCAGTAAACTGGCCAAGTCATGCAGATACAAAGCAGCAGATGTGGGACGTGCACCTGTCAGTCTCCCCCTGACGCCCATGGTGTTAGCCATGGCGCGCTCTGTCCAGCCTTCTAGCACTAGTAATATTCCATGAAACATGTTTTGGGAAATACCATGCTTTATAACTGCCTTTCTCACCCAAAATAAACACAGTAAAAGAGACTAAACGAGCAGCCAAAATGAACTGAACACAGTATTTTTAAAAACCCTGCAAAATAGCAATGACTTTCGCCCTCTGATTTAAGAATGGAGGTGAGTGTGACACAGCATAGTGTAAAAGTTACACTGGAGACATCCAGGAAGGCGCATCAGTAGGAAGATCCCACTTCACTGTATTTCATCCTGGCATCATTTTTAGAAGGCCGACGGCAAGTCTTTTCTCTTTAAACTTTAAAATGTAAAGCGCTGTTCTGGTGTAAGCGGTAGAAAATGCATTCTGCCTGGATTGACTGCTAGGAAATAAAGGTCAAGAACCTCTCAGTTTATTTCCGACATGATTCTATTTTCTTTTAACATTCAGCTGCTGCCGTGTATCTGTCTGTCCCACAGACAGCTAGGTTGCCTGGACTCCTGGAGAAGGGTCCCCAGGGTTTGCCCACTCTCCACCATTTCCTGCGCAGCCTTTCTCCAACGACAGAACTAGATCGGCAAATCTCCCCTCCTTATCCTACAGAGTAGCACCCGTCACCTGAGACACATGCACTCTTCCCCGGGGGCGGGGCGGCCGAGGTGAAGCGCAGGCGCGCTGGGCGTAAACCCCAACCCTCAGGTTCATGACTCAAGTCCTTGGCAAGTTAGTGTCACCTTTTAGTGCCTCAGTTTCCTTATCTATAAAATGGCATCATAATCATATCCACTACACCGAGTGGGGAGAATTAAGAGTGGTATGTAAACATTCAGAATATTACCTGGCACGTGATAAGCCCCACAAGTGTTGGCTGCTGGTAAAAGGCATTTCTTGGTCTGTGACCTTTAAGCCTAAAGTAACTATAAGGTTCTACATATCTGAGGATTCAGTCGGGTTCCTAAGTTTTGGATGGGGTCTTCTATAAGCAAACTAAAAAAGGGAGCCAGAAATCATTTATGTGCAGTCTCTGGGATATTTCCAAAACGTTATACTCAAACAGTACTTGAAGAAAATCACCGCTTTCTTGACATTTTTTCTATACATAGCTAGTATGCTAAAGAAAATTATTCCTCATTTAAGATACAAAAAAGCTTCAGTAGGTTGAATTGATCAACCTTTTCTCTAAGCAGAGATTACAAACTTGAAAATATGCATACCAAGTTTAATATCTGAGTTGGCAGAAAGAAAAGATTTGGAAAATCAGATAAATGTGACTCGACTACCTCTAACGTTCAACACTCAACCCCCAAATAACTTTTTAAAATTTTACAATTTTTTTTACCTAAATTTTCAAGGTCTTTCTTGGTGACAAATTTGTAATCATCGTAAACCGTGCTTTCAGGATTCTCTTCTAATTCTTCTGTCAAGTTGTCCAGGAACGAACACCACCTGGGAGCAGGACCCAAAACCTACCGGTGTTGATCAAAAGGTCAGCACACATGAAAGGTCAGTACATTCTCACCACATCAACTAAGAGTTAGTTATTTTACACCAGATTTTCTTAAATATAGTTTAAAAATCCTTGTTCCTATCAGAAGTATCAAAAAATAACTGCAATATGCATGATCAACAAGTATATAATGGAAGAAAATAAAGTAGGAAAAATTTAGGCCTGCAAAGGAAAAATCTGTCTGGGATGCAAAGATATTAATGAATATTCTTACATTAGCACTATCAAAATACAAATAATTCAGGTACTTAAAACAACATCCATTTATCTATCACTTCTTTTCTTCAAAAGATTACTAAAATCTATAAAAGCACATTTGGTATAAAAGATTTTTTTTTTTAATTTGCTATTCGTGACAAACGGAAGTCTAAAATGAGAATCACCTTCTTTTTAGGGGTTTTCAACTAATTACTTGATAATTATATGCTTACGTGGTCCACTTCATTTAATTCATTAAAAATTAAAATTCTGTATATAGAATCCTTCAGACTTGAGCTAAAAGGTCGCCAGGACCCCCAAGTTAGTGAAAAATAAAAGCTGAACAGAATTTATGACTAATAAAATAGGAAGAGTGCAGTCTGTAATCCAACTACTTCCATAAAATACCGTGGCTGCTTTTTACTTTTTTGCTGTTGATACACATCTCTTCCAGGTCTCACCCACCGAGGTCAAAGCTTATTCCAGAGGAAGCAATGCTGCTCAGCAGGAGGGCCATGTGGCCGAAAGCCTCCCTGAACTGCAGGCTTTCACAAGGAACAGCCCGGGCTCTGACAAAATGGAACTTCCCATGACTGCTTCCCTGTCTATTGTGATAGTAATCAAACAGGAGAAAAACAAAAATCATAATGGAAATTATTAAATCTAGCTTAAACCTTTTGGGGAAGGGAGGTGGGAGGAAGAGAGTTGTAACAAAGAAAAAAGGTGCCAAACACCATCTCCCATCAAAAACAGGTAAATGTCAGACATGGCCATATTAATGCAGTATTATTGTGCCTGATTAGAAGGGGTGATCCCCCCGCCCCCTGACTCCAAAGCCTATGGCACTCAGGAACATGAAAAACCATGCTTAGGGGCACCTGGGTGGCTCAGTCGGTTAAGCGTCTGCCTTCGGCTCAGGTCATGATCCCAGGGTCCCCCGATCGAGACCCACGTCGGGCTCCCTGCTCAACAGGAGCAGGCTTTTTTCTCCCTCTCCTCCCTGCTTGCACTCACTCTTGCTTTCTCCGTCACTATCTGTCTCTCTCAAATAAAAAATACAAAAATAAAAAATAAAAAAATTTTAAAAACCATGCTTAAAGAGCATAAAAGGAGTCCTAGCAAGAAGTTTCATATAAACATCATCTATGCAATTATTTTGAAGTAAAGGTTCTGGTGCACCAAATACCTCCCCATAAAACTACTGGATATGAGAACACTTTATGGTGAAAGTCAGACCATTCTGCCTCCTGGGCGAGGGGGACAGGCGAGGGGGCGATGGGGACCAAAAGACCTCGTAATGAGGCAGTTTCACTTTGAAAAACCTTCAATCAGCGATAAACCACTGGCCTCAAAGACAAGAAGAAGATTATACTATGTTTACTGACTTTTCTTGGGGGCGAAGAGCNGGAATGTCAAAATATCAGGCCGGATCCGAACGGACTTTTCCAGAAGTCCTTTTTTACAATGTTCCACAACATTCGTCTTGATTAGTTAACTGGATTCTAATGGAATTGTTTTAAACTGCCTCTCAGGGGACAGGTCTGGTTACGGTAAATAAACTCCGCAATCAAATTCATGGCCATTAAATTTTACAGGAGGAAATATTTCCATCAAAAACAAAATGAAATCTAGTGGGTTGATTTTATTAATCACATTTCCCTAGTTCCTCTTCAGGGAAAAAAAAGAAACATCAGAACAACCATAACAAAGTCGAAATTACTGATTGAACTGGCATTAAACTGCAGGTTTTATCTACATTCCAGCTTTCCTCCAAGGTTGCAAAAGCGGTGGTCGGCTTAACCAATGAGGAGGGTGTAACCCCACGCACAGCTCTCTGAGGTACCTATAATGACCACAACATTAATTAATGTGTAAAAAGTCCTTGTTGTCCTCACTCATAAAATATGTTAAACCTTCAATTAGTCCTTAAAAATATGTTAATTTACTTCCTAAATTCCAGGCTTTACAACTTGAAGAAAGCATCCTTTCTAACCACTGGAATACGATTACTACTCTATCGAAAACTCCTAGGTTTCCTGTATCATCATTATATTGCTATATTCTGTACTTCAGCCACAACTGAGTATTGTTCCTTTATCTACATTTTTATGTACCTTAGGAGTTTTGTTTGTTTCGGAAAATTAGTGGAGACTGTTCTATTTTAAACTTCTATTATCTATTAATGAACTTCTACTTTTAATTTATAAGAATTTCCTGAAGCCACAGGTCAGCACAGCAGTGAACTGGAAACTGATTCAACCACCTGCTATGAAGGGATCCCGTGGGCCCTTCGGCAACTTTAATGACCATCATACCAACCAATCTAGATGGAAACAGGTGGTCCTCCCAAATGGGAAAGAAGCTTTATCACATTGCCCGGGGAAGGCCTCAACTCCAATGCAGCCAAGTACCTGCTTGCTCTCATCCACTTGAACAGAGGAACCAATTTTAAAATACATGAAAACACATGCTATGTGCCCGAGATCATCTGCCTCTATGGCTACAAACTACCTTTAAGACGTTACTTATACAGGCTTAATTTTAAGACCCAAAGTTCTCGTATATTCCAGTAGTGGACAGAAATGACAGAATGGGGAGAAAAGAGCATGAATATTAAAATTCTCCTGGAGTCCACAGAAGAGGATGGCCCTCCCACCACTCTACTTTTGAAACCACTGTGCCACAGCCAGAGCTGGGCTGGGGCAGAGATAAAGACTGAGATTTACTAAAGGGATGGCTTTTAACAGATCACGGACAGTTAAAATAGCAACAGTGAGGTATTATTTGTATTATTAGAGACAAAGAACCAAACCACTAAGTCGGTATAAATCTCATCATTTCTTCCATTTACTTATAATGCTACTGAACACAACCGAATAATCTCATTATCTTCCTACCATTAATATATGAAAATAACCGATAACCTAAAACAGTTAAATTTGAAATTATTATTTCTTATTTCAAATTTTTATTTAAATTCCAGTTAGTTAACATACAGCGTAATGTTAGTTTCAGGTGTATGATATAGTAATTCAACACTTCATACATCACCCGGTGCTCATCATGACAAGGGCACTCCCTCCTCAATCCATCACACATCTGGCCCATCTCCCCTGCTCCACCACCCTCCTCTCTGGTAACCATCAGTTTGTTCGCTGTAGGTAAGTGTGTTTCTTGGTTTGCCTCTCTCTTTCCCCCGCCCCATGTTCACCTGTTTTGTTTCTTATATTCCACATATGAGTGAAATCCTATGGTATTTGTCTTTTTCTGACTGACATTTTGCTTCCCATAATACACTCTAGCTCATCCGTGTTGTTGCAAATGGCAAGACTTCATTCTTTTTGATGGCTAAGTAATAATATTCCATTGTGAATATACATGCACCACACCTCTTTATCCATTCATCAGTTGATGGACATATGAGCTCTTTCCATAACTGGCTATTGTTGGTAATGCTGCTTTTAACATCGGGGTGCATGTGTCCCTTCAAATCAGTACTTTTGTATCCTCTGGGTAAATAACTAGTAGTACAATTGCTGGATCCCAGGGTGGTTCTATTTTTAACTTTTTTGAGGCAATTCCATACTGTTTTCCAGAGTGGCTGCACCAGTTTGCATTCCCACCAACGTGTAAGAGGGTTCCCCTTTCTTCACATCCTTGCCAACACCTGTTGTTCCCTCTGTTGTTAATTTTAGCCACTCTGACAGGTGTGAGGTACTATCTCATTGTGGTTATGATTTGTATTTCCCTGAAATTATTATCTTGAATTTTTAGTACCTTAAAAAAAACTTTAGCAACTAAGAAAATTCTTAATTACTCCATTTGGTAGAACTCTATCAACAGACAATAAATAACTTTGAACGAAAATGGGTTTGTAAGCTGGGAAACTTCAACTGATACTAGCACGCACAGAAGTATATAATGTATTCAAGTACAAACGGTTCACTTGTAAAAATATTCTCTTATAAAATTTTCAGAATGCATTGTGGCATAGTGTGAAGTAGGATATCTTTTTAATGATAACTGGAGAGAGAACCATGACAATATAAGAGAGCATAACATCACATGGAGAAATGACCTGAGTATATTCCCTTAAGTTTGGGGAATAAAACTAGCTCCATTAAATATCAGGAAGTAGATTTTAATTCAATTTTTATTCATCAAGTATTTACTGAGTTCCAGGCTTATCAAGTTCCACTTTACAAAAACAGGTAGCAAAACGAAACCCAACAGGAAAGGAGATTCACATATAATGATACTTCTGTGGTATCTATCTGATTCCTAATTTCCTCAGCTTCATTGATTCATTCAAAAGGTTCACTAAGCATTTATCAAAAGCTAAGTGCCAAATGTCAAATATATGTAAAAAGAGTTTAGAAAACAATGAAGTACGATATAAATGTGACTAGCGTCATAGCAGACAGATTTTAAAATGGTGCCGGGCAGCCAAAACAGCTTTTAAGGAGACATCTGCACTAGGCCTTGAAAATTCGAAACTTAATTGCCACACTAAATATTTAGAATTTAATGCTAGCAAAATTAATGTATATTTTACTCATTATTAATTATACAGAAGATGCTTGGCTAGAAGAATTATCGATTTACCCTTTAGTGATCTTCTACTCCTCGAAACTCAACTTAAACTTGACGTTATAATGACACCGCTGGATAAGAACTACACTTACAAGCAACAATGGACGGCGAGAATATAAAATTATTTTACTATCTAGCAACCAAGTAAATTATCTATTATTCTGTTACAGAACTATTTTCAGGACATTCTAAAGTAGATATAAATATCTACTTCTGGAACTAGAGCAATAATAAAAACAGTATCAAGAGCAGCAAAAGTAATCATCACAGTAGTAAACCGACTCTAAGGGGGGGGGGGGAGTTTCATCCCCCTGAAGAATTAAGTCACATCCAGCCAGAAATCTGTTATTCTTACCATGAGGCCATAACTCTTTACCAGAAACTACTGGGCCCAGAAAGAACTTGAAACTCAGATTTTTTGTGCATTTTATGAAGGCAACGTATTATATAAAATCTTTGGTGAGGTCTGGTCAGTGGTCCATACTCAAACATGTTACTATCTCCGCAGCACAAGCCTACACACATTCACACCAGCGATTTGGGATAAGTAGAGACTGAAAAGAGCTTCATCACTACATGGCAGGTCTGAGTCTCAATGAAGCAAGTCAAGTCAGGTTTTCCCACCAATGAATTATTAAAACAATTTCAGGGCTTTCTGGATTTCAGAACTGCAGACTGAAGATAATGGAGGTATATTATACTGTAAACATCACTGACCACTATGATGATGATTAATTTTTCTCACTGCATATAGCCTGTATCTCTAGTGGCAGAATGGGATTTTGCCAACTAAGACCAACTGTTCAATACATACACCCAAAGGAAAATTTCCTTTCGAACTTCTCCTCCCTTATTGGTTGAAAAGCACCACGAGCACCAGCATGTACTTTCAAATTCTGACAGCTGGGGCTTAATAATAACCGATCACAAGCCTGAAACAAGAGACGCAGCTGGGTGAGCCGAGGGAGTGGCCATGCACTTAGGCGTGTAATTGCATCTGCAACGTGATGAGCTGCCTAATTGCACACCCAAGTTCACATGCATTTGCGTGAGTAACTGTGAGTCATTTAAAGGTACTCCTAGCACTTTGTTCTCTCATTCCTAAAAATCAGATTAGCAAAGGCGCAATTTAATTTCAACATTTTAAAAGGTTTATTTCAAAAAGGAGTGAAATTACTATCGACCATGATTTCAATTTTGATTTGGTTTTTGAAAAAGCAGTTTTAGACACTGAAATGAAATGATAAGAAAATAAGACCAAGCGGAAAAAATGCTCCTGCCACTGTCTCACGATGATCCAATCAAACCATAGTTAATCTATGCAAGGCTCTGTGAGCTCAAATAAGCACAAGATGGAATGCCTATACTCCAGGTTCTGGGGGAGACGGGATGCCTCAAGCAAACATCTAAATACAAAATTAAAACAACCGTAACCACCACTGAGATTTCAGTTAATAAAGGCACACTAACTGTATGTTTTTATCTCTTCTCCCTCCCAAGCCTACTCGAAATTCATAGTCCATCAATATAAAAAGGTATTAACCTCCAAAGACGAAAAGAACAAAAGAAGAAAATGCAGCAGTTGAGGGATTTAACATGGTGAAAGGCAGGAGTCTGCAGAAAAAGGAGAGAAGATTCTTCCCTGGAGCCCTCGAGACCCAGGACTTCGGGGCTCCATTCATCTGGGAAACCGGGCCTGAATGGAGGGGAGGTGATAGAGACGATGAACACCTAAGTTCCCACCACCCTTTAGAAGACCAGAGGATAATTCTCCGGAGAAAGTGAACAGGGCAAGAGACAGGATACCTATCACAGGTGATTTGCACCGTGCGGCTGAAATTAGCACAGGGAATGGCGGCCTGCGTGTCCAGAAGCGGGACCTCCCCCAACCCCTTCCTTTTCTCATCTTCCAGAGTACCAAAAGCCACGGATGTGTTGCTGTGCTTCCACTCCTGCCAGCCTAAAACCCCAGTGTTCCCATAAGGAAGTGGGGGGGGGGTCTTCTCTGCAGGAAATGAAAGTTCCCCCGAAGGCAGATGCTGATCTCTGATAATCCCCCAACAGTCATTAGCTGAACAGTCAGCACGAAAACTGCCGTGGACAAGACTACTGCGTACAAAGAGCCTCCAGCTGGTATCTTAGTGCCTCATTCTGAAATAAGAATAGACGGCTGAAGAACACCATTCATTTATTCAACAAACAGTTACTGTCAGACGCGGATGCAGCAGTGAGTAAAACAAATGAGAATCTCTACCTTTAAAAAGCTTACATTCCAGAAAGGAAAACAATAAAGGAAAGACAGAATCCATAAAGAAGTCGTAACAACTCAACAGTAAAAAGGTAAGTACTCTAATTTAAAACTTGGCAAAGGATTTGAATAATTTCTCCAAAGATATAAAAATGGCCAACAAGCATATGAAAAGCTGCTCCACATCATCAGTCACTAGGAAATGCTAATCTAAACCAAAATAAGGTATCACTTCACACTCACTCGAATGGCTATACTCAGAAAAACGGAAAGTAACAAGCCATGCCGAGAATGTGGAGAAATTGGAGCCCTCATCAATTGCTGGTGGGAATGTAAAATGGCGAAGCCACTATGGAAACCAGCTTGGCACTTCTTCAAAGAGTTAAGCATAGAGTTGTCATACGATCCAGCAATTCTAATTCTAAGTATATATATACCCAGGAGAACTGGAAACACATGTCCACACAAAATGTTTATAGCAGCATTATTTCTAATAGCGGCAATATTTATTTCAAAGTGAAAGCAACCCCAACATACATCAACTGATGAAAGAATTAACAAGATGTGGTCTACCCATAGAAGGGAATGTCAGTCAGCAACAGAAAGGAATGAAGTACCAACTCATAACACAACAAGGATGAACCTTGAAAAGTCAAAAAGCCAAACACAAAAGGCCACATAGTATACAACTCCATTTTTGTGAAATGTTCAGAATAGGCAAATCCAGAGAAGCAGAAGTGGCTTAGGGCCTGCCAGGGGGTGGGGAGGGGGAAATGAGAGGTTCGGGAGTGACTGCTATGGGGCTTCCTTTTGGTGTGATAAAACGTGGAATTAGATAGTGGTGTTTACCACATAAAACTCTGAAGACACTAAAAACTACTGAATCGTATACTTTAAAAGGGCTATAACTTTATGGCTTGTGAATTATACCTTGAAAAAGCTGTTATTTTAGAAAATCTAATGAAGGATCACACATTGCATTAGGTTACTATGCCTCTTTAGTTTCCTTTAATCCAGAAGAGCTCCCCTGCCTTTGAGGATGTTTATGCTTTCCGAGTTCAGGCCAGCTGATCTGC
Organism: Ursus maritimus; assembly: GCF_017311325.1. NCBI lineage: Eukaryota > Metazoa > Chordata > Mammalia > Carnivora > Ursidae > Ursus > Ursus maritimus. The sequence continues at coordinate 2,081,948 of NW_024426774.1, read as the reverse complement.
AGAGGTCTCAACATCTTACAGGCTGTTTCTCAGAATTAGATTCAGTTAAACATTTCTAACAAGAATGCACAGGTGATGTGTGCCAAAACAACTTTTTTTTTTTTTTTTTTTAAGAGACGGAGAGAGGAGGGGGTGGAGAGGGGCAGAGGGAGAGAGAGAATGTCAAGCAGGCTCCACACCCACAGCATGGAGCCCAACATGGGGCTCGATCCCACGACTCTGAGATCACGACCTGAGCCGAAATCAAGAGCCAGACACTTAACCTACTGAGCCACCCAGGCACTCCCAAAACAACTCTTAATGCTGTTTCTACATCAAGCATTTGGCTTTGTATGATTAATATTTGTAATGTCATATGCTTACAGTATTTATTTTCATGTATTTTTACACTTCTTTTTTCTTTGTTTTTTGGATTTGGCGTATAAAATGAGTTTCTAGGAAAGAGGGCCCAATAAGGGTTGTCTGGGGACCATATTCCAGGAGCCAATGAGGCTACACTGGGCTACAGAAGGAGAGATCAGAAAGATGCAAGGAAAACATATCACACTCCCTCGCCCTCCTCCCCCCCACCACACATACAGAAATAAATTGGAGAGATGAGTAAAACTGAAGACAGGGACACGCTTCAGTTCTTTTCGCAAGGAGCTGGTATCATGAAATTACCCTTTGGCAAACTTAGGCAAAAAGACCGTGCCTACAGACAGACTATCCTGTCTCCTGATTTTACCAAATGAAAAGACTTACAAAAGCATTCCACTCCTTTTCTTTTCAAAACGATTAGTATTTATTTGAGGTGCTAGAATGTCAAGAAAGCTTCTGGGACACTAATGTGATTAGTTTTTAAAAACCAGACATATATATCCCCTGGAGGTGTACTGACTTTGAGCTTGGTGGCATTCAGAACATGTAAGCTTAGTGAAAACCAAATATTTTTGCTAAATTTAAGAACAGGATTACACTCAAATGAACCACTGCAACTGAAGACGGCAAAAATTTTATTCAAAACCGTGAAATTCCTTCATAAAGCAAATCTCTTAAATTTCTCTTTTAAGCATTCAAAACTGTATTATAGTTAATCTAAGCAATTCTAATTTAAGGTAGAATGAAAAGCTTTACATTTCTTTCTGCTTTTCATGAAATGATAGACGATGCTCTAAATTCTCAAGAGAAAGGAAAGACTATCTTAATATGGTCCCTGATTTCTTCAAAGTCCACTGCGAGTTAAACAGAAGCACCTGCTTCTTTTAGGGCCTCCCCCCCCCCCGGCTGCTTCTCTCCCGGACAACCTGGCCTTGCACCCAGGTCACCATTTTATATTTACGGTCATGCTACCCTTGCAATCCCAGGTCGGCTTCCTAGAACTCACGTCCAGAGTCAGTGTCAATGTCCTGCACTTCCCGCTTCTTCCTCTCCCAATTTCCTCACCACGCTAAAAATGCTCAACCTTGATGGCTCCGTCTGCACACACACGCACACACACATGCCCCACGGGGTGCTGAAGGCACGAGGCCAATTTTACCATATGAAAATGTATTTATCTTTTGGGTCCCACACCTGGTAATGAGCACTCTCCCAGACCTTGTTTTGTCACTTGAGTCCTGCCAAGGGTCGCACACACGGCTGTCGTGTGTTATCCTGGTTACCACATCAGGAGTTTCCTGGTTCCATCCCACTTCCTTGCAGGCAAGAGAATTTATTTTTAATTTTTCAGCACATTCTTATACTTTCCAATTCTTTATTCTGAAGTCTGTGTAAAAACTAACAGCATGTTAATATTTAAAAATAGCCAGGGATGGAAACTTGGCAGAAACAAAGGAAGAGTAAATGTTTTAAAATCCTATGTGCACTTTTTCTCAAGGTTATACACCCCAACAGTGCTATGCCAAGAGGATCAAAAAATATTTTGCCACCATTTAGCAGTTACTGTTTATCTACACAGTGCCACATGTGGAACTAGGAAATCCTGAAAAAGACATTTCCAATTCAACCAAAATAAGATTTCCCATATACCCCTCAAAAAAGTCGAAGGACAACATTATACTGGCAGAGCAAAGGAGAGTAAAGAACCCAATATGGACTCATAATTGAATAACATGTGACCAACCATGAAGTGTTTCGGTAACTTTCTACAACCCTACGTAGAAGGTTTATTTTAGAGTTTAAGTATGTATATTTCCCACCGAGATGATAAACAGGAGTCACGTACACATGACAATATTAAAGGTCTTATCAAGGTCTATGCTATGGTGGGAGGGAAGCAGTTGTGTATACAGCATTAATCTTTTTTTAGTGAAGTCAGGAGAGATTCTAAAAACTTCATGTAAAACCTAACTATCTGCAAAAAGAAGAGAGCTTTATAAGAAAAACCCTACACATAACAACATCTTTACGCTCAGAATGAAAGGAAAGCTATGCGGTTTGGTGGGGGGAGTGAGGAGAGGAAAAATAGCACCTTAAGTTTTTTGTTTTTATGGGCTTGACTACATAGTCTGTGTCGGCTAGTTTTTCGTTTGAGTATTTTGGGGGGACTGGGTCATTAAACGAATACTCAGTAGGCATCTTTCATGTGCCTGCCTTAAAGCCTGAGGTATCAAAGACATTTTCAGATCTGGGCATTGCCGCTTCTCAGCTTACTGTTATGGAAAGGAACAGACAGTCCGTGTGCTAAGGGACTTGTACACAGGATCTTAAAAGAGCACAGAGAGAAGTCACTTCCGCAGGTGGGAGGCTCCGAGTCAGTACTGATGTCTGAGTTGAAATGTGAAGGACTTGTAGGATTTAGCCAGTGAAGAGGTAGATAGAAGGGTGATGGAATCAGGGAGCTCTTTCTACATGCAGTGAATTGAGAAGAGCTTAGGTTTTCCAGGGGCAAGAGATAAACAAAACCAGGGAGGTACTGGGGCTCAAATCTAAACCTTGTATATCATGTTAAAGTCTTTGTTTTTGATTTTAAGTAGAGTGGCATGCCTTTAAAGGGTTTTATTCAAGGGAATGGGATCAGTCGTTTGTGTATCTGATTATTCGGCTTTAAAAGGGGAGTGGCTTTGGAAACAGGCTAGGACAGCTTACAATTAATTAGGAAAAGTCAGGAGGGCTCCATTTAAGCCAGTGGCAGTGGGTGGTGAAGGAGGAGACAGATATAAGGAATATTCAGGAGGTACGTCCTTGAGCCTGGTGATCCTTGGCAGCAGAGACTAAGGGAGATAGGGGAACGGAAGGAACAGTGGTACCATACACAAAGGTAAGAGCTATGGAAGGTGGGGTGGATGCTAACTTCAGTTTCAGAAAGCTCACACTGTCTTGTCACCTGCGTGTGTGAGTTAAAACTCTGAAGCTTCAGGCTGGAGGACAAGATGACTTTTGGGGCAGTGAAATTATTCTGTATGATACGTAACTGTGGATACACATCGTACATTTGTCAAAACCCACAGAATGTACAACACCAAGAGTGAACCCAAACAACTTTAGATAATAACGGTGTGTCAGTGTAGGCTTATCCATTGTAACAAACGTACCAGTCTGGTACAGGGTGTTGACAATGGAGGAGAGCGCATTGTGCGTGAATGTGTGTATGGAGTTTGTGGGAACTCTCTGTACTTTCCACTCAATTTGGCTGTGAATTTAAAACTGCTCTAAAAAGTAAAGTCAATTGTGAATGAATGATACAACCATGTGCAGACATACAAGAGACAGACAGGCGGCTCTAATCTTTCTTTCAATATGCCTCACCATTGTTTACACATGATTGTTTCCACCCAAGAATAATGTTCTGTTCTTCACGCAGGTCAACACACAGCCTGAAGATATGAGCCAGTGAAGATCAAATATTCATTTCCATTTAACAATTTTTAACCACCACCTTCTGGAGCAATTTCAAGTGCTAGTAACATAAACCAACCCTACCTCCCCCCCCCACAACGGAAAATAATGAAGCAAGGAGGTAAGTAGATGGTGGTACACTCTCTTTCTCTCCTCTTTTATGCATATTTGAAAATTTTCCATAATAAAATTTTCAGAATGAAGTGCCAATACTATCTATTCCTTCATGTCAGCATGTATTCTGTGAGAGCCTATTAGCCAGCAGACACCACAACATAAAACACACAAAAGTCTTGCCCTTGCAGGGCTCACTCCCGAGAACACAGCATCAGGAGACGGACACACTTTCTTGGGATTTGAGAACACTGAGCCAAAGTAAGGACTGTGCGAGTCTCAGAACTTTCTTACTATTTTCTGTATACGTGGAGCCTTTTGAATGAATGAGGCCTCAAATTCTTGCCTATTTGTATAACTTGCCTTCTATTTTTAAGGAGAAAACACGCCCAAAAAATCAGAGTACATAACGCGCACATTAACCAAAGAAACTGCCACACGATTTGAGCCATCAGGCATACTCAGAAGCTAAAACCAATCCCTGGTTGTGGCTGCTCTATTCTGTCACCACTGCCTACGTGACCACACCAACAGGACAAGGGAATACTCGAGTTACTTCCAACTCCGTCTTGTCCGGAAGAAGTATGATGTCCAGAAGACAGCAAGCTGCTAAACACCAGGATGACCTAACAGCCAGAGAGTTGGGAGACAAGTCTTTTGGTCAAGATCTGATTCAAACTGAGTGACTAGCACCTGAATAGGAAGTTGTCATTTATTTTCAAGAAAATGTGCATGCCAGACAGGTAACCATTTAAGCAAAACCAAATACCATCTGACATATTAATGTAATAAAGCATATGTCACATGGGTATCAAACATTTCCATACAAAAATGACAGGCCTCTCGCCTAGCCAGAACGGAAATTAACTTTCGAGAATGTGACGGGATGCTCCGAAAGTTGCTTCCTGAGTGTCGCACATGAATGCTTTCTATCCGTCTGCCATTCTTATGACCTAATAAGCTGTCATCAGAAATGGAAATGGAGAGGATTTCCATTGTTGGGAAAAATGCCTCACATACTCTGTTGCTGCCTGAAAGTGTTTAGCTTAAAATAGGAAGCCCACATTTCCCCCTGGTAAAGATGCAAACAACTTGTTTGTATTAGGACCGAACACTTGATTAATCACCTGACTTCTGCCTACACTTCCCATTTCATAGTGATGAATACATAACTGACAAATTACGAACAGCACACCATGCCTTATAAAACAATTTCATGCATAAAATAAAATTCAATTACAACAGGTTTGCTGTGAGCTTGGGTTGGAAAGGAAACTCACCAAAAAAGGGGGGGGGGGTGGGGAGCATCTGCTCTGCATCCCTCTCCTTCTGTTCACCAGGAAAAGGTGATGAAAATACACAGGCTTTGGATCTTACTCTTCCACTAACCTGTAAGGGCCTCACACTTTTGTTCTCCATAAAATTAAGTCTTCTACTTTTTATAAGATCACCTTCTAGATCTTAAAGGCTTATTAGCTTTGTCTCTGAAATGCTTTTCTTGGAAAACAAAATTAAGCATATGTCCCATTTGCATTATTATGAATCAAGACATCTGTAAAATATGCATCTTTGGTCTGAAAACTGAACTCAGTTTACAATGAACTGTGTTTTTTCTTCAAATTTGTCTTTTGCTTCCTCACAGAAGCTCTGAAAGTCCCGTCCTCCCCCCTCATTCCAACAGCTTTTCCCGTACTCTCAACCCCAGACATCTTCCCCTGCAGTCCGACACCCCACCACTCCCTCTGCCTCACGCAGGTACCTTTCTTCCATGATCTTACTCCACCCCATACACCCTAAAAACATGCCTTCCCTAGATGTGCCTGACGACGCAACCCCTGAACTCTCTTCCGAGCTTGCTCTGACCCTCAGCCTGTAAAATGTTTCTCATTGAACATTCCTATGTTAAGAGCCCCCAGATCACCCCTTCACTGGATCACCTTGTCCTCCACCCCATTTACAGATGGCGTTATGCCAATATTCTGCTGGACATTCACCCCTCGGATTTACAGCTGGAGAGAACTCCCACATCTCTCTCTCACAAAGGCTGCCGCTCAGCCCTCTTGCCCCTTCTGAACTTGCTGACTGTATTTTTAAAATCTTATTCCTTCTCCTACTCCACCCATTACACGTAATATTTCTGAAGTTCAATTTCATTGGTTTACTCTCTCTTATAGAGATCAGGCTCTGAAGTTAAGCAGGTAAGACTAAATGGAGTATAACCAACATTAATTGAAAAGCCCTTCGGGATATCCTTCAGAAAGTGAAAGAGCACATTTTCCTCAGTGTTGGAACAGGGCAGATACACTGGGGGACTCGCATCTAGTGGCCTTGGCATGCCAAAAAAACCCCATCTCTTAAATAATCAGGATCGCACTCAGTGTGGCAACACTAAGAGAGATACGAGGGGGAAACAGCTTTGGAAGAAAACAACAGATCCAAGCAGTCTTTTTCTAGTGGCATTCCTCATCTCATCCATGTAACACAAAAACTAATGGACTACTGTCTCTGTTCTCCCAGGAATGACACATATCTAGCACCTTCCTCCATGCACAGGAGAAAAGGTAACCAACTGATCACATACAGTGGGCCCTTCAGGGTTTAGGACTGAACTCTCCTAGTTGAGAAAGGCTCTTCCCCCGATAGTTCAGTCCAGGACATGTGCCTGCCATGTGGAAGGGCCACCACATAACTGCCACTGTGTGCTCTACCACCCTAGCCCCCAGCACCCTGAAGGACTTCTATTTATATTTATGTAAGCTAAGTGAACTTAATTATGGGATTGTGCTATAAATTTCGTCAATGGCCCCTCTAAGATATTCCCAAACGCAAAGAAAATATAACAAAATATTAGCAAGAATGTCTCTGACTAGTGAGACCATGACTGGTTTTTTCCATCTTTTTTCTGACATTTAAACATTTTTAAAAATAGCTATATATTACTTTTTTAAAGAAGATTTTATTTACTTACTTATTTATTTGAGAGAGAGAGAGAGAGAGCACGCGCACGGGCAGAGGAAGAGGGACAAGCAGACTCCCTGCTGAGCACAGAGACCAACAGGGGACTTGATCTCACAGCCTTGAGATCAGAACTGAACCAAAATCAAGAGTCGGACGCTCAACCAATTGAGCCATCCAGGTGCCCCAGCTATATAATACTTTTATGTTCACACATGAAACCCACTTTTTAACTAATCTCCAAGAGTCTATAATGACACCGGGAAATATTAATTAACTGGGGAAAAAGGAACGTATGATACCACATAAAAAATGTTTCAGATTAAAACAATGGAAAAAATACAGCAGAATGTTAATGCATTTGTCTTTGGGCGGTGGAGAGATGCTAGAGTTTTCTCCTGCTTCTCTCTATGTGCCATTTTCTATAAAGAGCATGCTCTGATTATAGAAATGGACTTCGGTTTTAAAAATCAGACTTCCTATTTTAACAACCAGATTTCATCACTGCTTTCTGTTTCAATAATTAACAGCAAAACTAATGGCATTCAACTGCTCTTTCTCAACCTGTGTTTTATATGATCTGTTAGAGACTGGACAATACCAAGTCCTATTTCCAAAATCATTTTCCTAGTTCACACGATTTTACCACAAACTTTTCAGTATCTCTGTTTTGCTCAAAGTACATTCCTTCCAAAAGCTACATAAAGGCCCATGTCCACATAATGCCAAGTATCCTCTGGCCCTGGCCTCCCTGAGTTTTGCTACTGTGAGAAAGGCTAAGAGTCTTCACCAGCTGAACGTCCACATGCACCTGGCACCATGGGACGTGATGGAATAAATACACCCACCCCACACAACTGCCTCCCAACAGCACTCCTCTCCCATAGTTCAAGAAACTAGGGCTCAGGCAGGGTAAGTAACCCACTCAAGGTCTCAAAATGCCTAAGTGACAAAGCTGGTATTCAGACCCAGGGTAGACTACTTCCCAAATCTCGCCGTTTCCGCTCTGCAACGCGGACTGAAGAAATGCCTCTCAAACCAGCTCTGCCACCAACTTGTCATCTGACCTTGAACAAATCATTTGAGTCCTCAGCTATAAATGAAGGAGTTGGACGAGATGACTGGAAAGTTTCCTTCTTTCTCTCCTGTTTTGTGCTTCAAAAGCTTCCCCCGTTCCCTTACGGCACACTGAAAATTCCTCTAGTGAGACACCAATTCAGCAACTACTTGTCCAGTTTATGTTCTGTCTTGCATATCCTTTGTATGCTAGCAAACTCCCCAGGGGGATAGTTTTCTTTGCATCTGGCACTACCTCCCTCAATCAAGAGAATATGTTGCTACTGGCATTATGAAACAGGAATTTCTAACAAAATTACTTCTGTCACTGTGTCTAACAGCACTCTGCCTAAATGGGGCATTCTAGCTGAAAATGTGTCTTGCCACTTTTAGGACTGAACATGGACACTGGTGTATTCAGGGCCATTTCACCACACACCAGTTGGCCAGAGAGATCTCACATCTGGGAATCTCCAAATATCAAATGAGTGGACACAAAAGGGATTTCAGTACCAGCTTTGAATTGAAATGGGTCAACTGGACCAGTCACGGTCTAGATTCAAACCCACATCTTAGGAACACGCACGGCACTTCCAGCAACACCTGCTTAAAAGCACAGGGACGCACAGGGAGAAAAACGAGGGCATTATTTCCAATCTTTAAAATGGGTAAGTCTGCGTTACCCAGATGAAAAGCCGACTTTTGCACAAATTTCAAAAAGGGTCCAACAAAAGCTAAATGCCTGTACTTTCATATCTTCCTCTTGTATTCTTCTAGGAAAGAGTTTATCCTCTTAACAGCATCACTATTAAATCTTCTGGACAAGGCATTACTTTTATAAATCTGTCAGCACTCCCAAACACAAAGATTGCATCACTCCAAGATGTTCTGATCTGGCTGATTAGAGCGTACTGTCAGAGCAAAGGAACTGATCCTTATCCTGCCGCATAAAAATTACGAGCCATGTTCTCCACTTCCGTGATTCAGTAGTTGTAGCAGAAAAAGGCAAATGCAAAACTCTAATTTGGTATAATAGCTAAATATTAACACTGCCAACCAGCCATCGTGAAAGCTGACAATCATTATCTAAGATTCTCCAAATCGCAGTCATCAGAGTACCCTCACACGTATTTGTTTTATTAATTTTTCCACACACATTAATTGAATGTCTACAGTGTAACAGGCACTGCTTTAGGTGCTAGAAGTGTACAGCGAAAAAGCCAAAACATGACCCCAAATCCATGTTTTATATTTATAAATTTTATTTTTATATTATTATGATGAGGAAACACATAACTTTTTAAGTAGATAAATAAGTGTAGGGAAAACACTGTGCTTTCATGGAAAACTATGCATGGTCTAGAGCAGGGGTTGGCAAACTTTTTCTTAAAGGGCCAGTACATATTATAGGGTCTGTGGGCCATCAGGTCTCTGTGACAACTATTCAGCTCTGCCATTTTAATCAGAAAGCTGCCAAGGACAATACAGACATGAAAAGGGTATGCTGTGTTCTAATGAAACTGTAAAAACAGGTGCTGGTGTTTAGTTTGCCAAATCCCTGATCTAGAGCACACCCTTTGAGATGATCGGATTCTGATTTTACGGAATTTATTTTACAACTCTGTAAATGTAGGTAACCGGTAGCAATGCAAAATACTGTCTACAGACATGCACATGAATTCTGTTCTGCACAAATAACCCTCCACACCTTTGAAAAAGCTGATTTGTGTCCATTTGCACACGCCCAATTCAACATAACTTTATTGCACGTAAATGTGTGCTTTTTTAGACTTTTCCTTTGATCTGGTATAGCTGTGTCTGGTTCCCTCATTTAATTAACAGGCTAAATAAAAATTTTAACACGTTCCGGGCGCCTGGGTGGCTCAGTTGGTTAAGCGCCCAACTCTTGATTTCAGCTCAGGTTATGATTTCAGGGTCGTGAGATCCAGCCCCATGTCAGGCTCCATGCTGCACACGGAGCCTGCTTGAGATTCTCTCTCTCCCTCTGCACCCCACCCTCACCGCCCCCCACTTGCACTCTCAATCTAAGTAATTTTAGCACATTTATTTGATATATCTATGTGAGAGTCACGATTTAACTGTTTTCTGAAATTATCTTTTAAGTTTTGGAGGTCTTACCAAGATGCACGAGGGATTCACCCGACGGAGCCCGGTAAACTCCACCACCTGAGAAGTACACCTCACACAAGCTACTTAGGCCCCAGCCCAGCTTTGCCCTTGGCTCCCAGAGGTGAATGGGGGTGGGGAGGGGGGAGAGGAGAACTCTGCTGACTGATTTTCTAATTTTACTTTTAATTTTCCTGTCTACTAATTTCATGTGCTGGTTTTGGTTCATTTATGTTATTCTCCCTTGGTGGCAGCAATGGCTGGGGATTTGGTTTCATGCTCTATTTGGTGATCCCTGTAAACGGATTAATGGGTTATAGAGACCTGTTCTCTGATAGGTGAGAGCAAATGGGGACTCTGGATTTTTGGCCTTTTTCTGCTTATAGGGCATTTTAAATTATGAAAAGAGTGATACTAAGCAAACTGATAAGCCTCTGATAGGTTTTAAGCAGTAGAGTGATATAATCTTGTTTTGTTTTTATTTTTATATTTTAGATCATTCTGGATGTTATATGGAAAACAGGCTGCAAGAGAGCTAACAGAAAAAGAAGAAAGAACAGTTAAGAGGCCATTCTGGCAATCCAGACGTGGGGCAGGAGCCGCAGCACGGGAACACAGCAGGATTTGAATCAAACTGGAAACAGAGTCAATGTGACTTGCTGACAGATGAAGGAGGAGGTATGATGTGGAAGGGGGAGGGGAATGAGGCTGGCTTCTGTGCTCTGGGCCCAGGTAACTGGGTGGATGGTGAGTCCCCTGCTGAAACGGGAACACATGGTAGGTGTGGGGGTAAGGGTGGGGAGCTGGGATCAAGAATTCCACTGCGGACCTATCAAATACAATGTGCCTATTAGATCTCCAAGTGGAGAACTCAAGTGGATTATGTAGATCAGAGAAGGAAAGCCCAGACATGGAAATGTGGAAGTTATCAGCATTCAGGTGTCATAAAGAAAGCCTAGGGGCAGACAAGCTCCTGAGCGAAAGAATATAAACAGAGGTGACAAGGACTAACATTTGAAGGTCAAGAGGAGAGAGGTGAGGCCCAGGCCTTGCACCACATACAGAAGGAGCAACCGAAGAAGACTGAGAAGGACCAACTGGACGACAGGAGGAAAAACAAGAGACTATGGTGTTCTAGAAGCCAAGGCAGTGCTTCAAAAGGTCTGGTTGGCTGTGTCATGTGATCTGTATGTGAGACCCACGTTAAGGAAGCAAGGGCACTTGATTATTCGTACAACTGACGCTCCAGGAAAAGCAGCACTTTCTTGGTTGGCCAAAATTCTCTCTGCTCTTTACTGTTTCTAGAGATTATAAATTATGGAATAAATCCATCATTCACCATTTTGCCCCAGGTATACACTGCGATTGTAAAGACAGAAAGAAGACCAAGTCTTTAACCCTGAACTTTAAGATTAAAACAGGGAAGATAACCTCTATATAGAAAGGAGACCTGCAATATCTATATAAAATGCAGAGTGATCATTGGGGCCCCGATGATATCCCTCTATCATTGCACCTGGTCCTTTCCTCCACAGCACTTAGCTACACACTTGTTTACCATCACCCTCCCCTAGATTGTGAACTCACAAAGGCAGGGTAGGAAGCCGGTTGCATTCAGGGACACATTCTAGCGTCCAAGCACATGCTCAGTATAGTTTGGCTGAATAACCAGAAGCACCGGTCAATCTCCTCCATTTACCTTTATAATATAGAAAAAGACAAAAGGCCAACAGACAAAAGACCAGAAGAGTCACCCACCTAAGAATTTTAAGCATTTACTTTGCAGATACTGTCAAGTGTAATGTAAAATGACTTATTTACAATTTGGATGGCTGATAAAAATACGCTGTCTTCTTAAGAGGTGAAGGTTAAAAGTAATTGTTAGAAAGCACTCTATGGCTATGCTCCTAAGTCCTCTGGAAAATTATGCCAAAGCACCCCAGAGCAGTAATATTTGAAATCCTGGACATAAAATAAATAAATAAATAAATAGATAGATAGATAAATAAATAAATAAATAAAAAGATGCCCTATCTGAGAGTGGCCACATAGCAAAGAACAACAAATTCCTGGAAATACCTCTGTGCCAAACTGACAGAGTGGTTGAGTTCAGAACTAGGCTAACAAATTCAATCTGCCACAGACGGAGGCGGCAAAAACACTGATACCGAAACTTCTTTGTTTTGGTCACAAAAGCCTATCAAACAGAAAATACTGAGGAGAAAATTCCAGTACCCATTTTTAATCCTTTGTAGGAGGAACCACCCAAGGCGCCCAAACACAAGCATCCATATAGTGACTACAACGTTTTCGCGCCACCTCCTGAAAGTGACTTCCAAATGCTATAACTGAGTGACTTCAAAAGCACGGACTCTCCCCCAGACCCCCAAACCAGGCAATACTGACAGTGTGTCTCCCTGAGGACCACCGCACAGACTTTGACCCAAACCAGTGACTAAGCCCCTATGAAGACAGGAGCACAGGCACCCAGGGACGGTATCAGAAGCCCTTGGCTCTACCACAGGCCTTTCCAGATTTGTGCTAACTCACTGAAGTGCAGAGACTTACACTCACTCTTTAGTCTGAGCCTTTTACTACATTTCACGACTAAAATATGTTTGCATTTCCTTTGGCTTTACATGCCTTTGTGAGGATGTGTGTGTGTGTGTGTGTTTTATAATTAATGAAGCAAGTATTCTTGAGCGGTTAGGCTTAACACCTAGTTATCTCTGTTTGCAAAGACAGAGTTTTGTGCGTTTATGCATTATGCTGGCTGAGTTCCAGTGCTATTTCCCAAAAGAAACAGAAGTGCTAGTGCAGGTTAAATATAATCCTTTATGTTTTTATTTGAATATCGTTTTTATTTGTAATATTTGAAGTCGTGGACTCATAATACTTGAAATCCGGCCCCATTTTTCAGGTACTTTGACTCCAAAATACTTTCCAAATTTAAAATGTACTTTTAAATAGTGAATGTTAAAATGTTTAATGCTTGGCTGATTTTTGTTACAAACAATAAAAACATTTCAATAAAAACAATATAGTTATCTTTTTCCCTAAAAAAATGTTTTAAAATAAAATACTTAACTACCAATATTGACTATTGGGTTCAGTGACACTGCATATAATCTTTATAGCGGCTTATTTTTTGGTTTTTTTGTTTGTTTGTTTTGAGGGGGTCTGGTGGAGAGAGGGAGAGAGAGAATCTCAAGCAGGCTCCAAGCCTAGAGTGGAGCCTGACGTGGGGCCCAGATCTCATGACCTTGAGATCATGACCTCAGCCAAAATCAAGATTCGGACACTTAACTGAGGGAGCCACCCAGGCGCCCATATGTGTTTTAAAAGTAGATCTTTAATTGACTCTTATTCTTCTAAATCAAATAACTTTCTAAACAAATAATGACTGCATTTTCCTTTTATATTTTTCCTCAAGGTCATACAGTCATACATATTATCAAGCGTGCAGGCCGTCAACTCTCCAGTCGTGAGGGGTTTTGGGAGCTCCTGACACACTGGGGGCTTGGAACTCAGGGTCATGTCCAACAGAAACAATACTGACCACACTGGCTAGGTTCCGAGTTGGGTGCCACAGGACACTTGGACTCCCTCTAGAATCCACACAGTTGCCAAAGGTTTAATTATAAAAGAATTACCCTAAGATTAAATTACACTGCAGAGGAAAACCAAACCTAAAAAACTATTTCTGGCATTGGTCTCAGGAGCTGCAGCTGAATTAGAGCCTGGAGTTGAAAATGCAAACAAACAGGAAAAATCACACTTCCTAGTCTCCGAGAGGGGAAAAATCAGAGAAAGGGCTGGAGAAAACCCACGTGGCCACGAAGGACGAGTCAGTTCTGGGGCTCTGCACACGGCAGAGCGCACATGCATATCAGGAACTGCACGTAATCTGTGAAGACTTCAAGGGTTCAAGAAAGATGGGATCAGACAGAGAGGCAAAACTTAAACTAGAAGAACATTAAGCAGTCTTCCTTTTTAGTACAGGCCCAAAGTGGGGGGAGAAAGAGTTTTCATACCTGATTTATAAGATGTTAAAACATCACAATGTAAACCTCCTAAATTTGGCATAAAAACACACTTCCCCGGTTTTATAGGCCTCAAACAAACCATTGTGCCAAATATCAGCTTGGTAGGTTTGATAAAATCTTACAAAAATGGCAGGCTTTCAGACCCCTGGGCTCTCTCCTTGCTCTGAAGGAGTCTTACAAAAGAACAGGTTCCAAGGAAAGGCAAGGGCACTATAAAACCTCACGGGGCGCAGGGTAATAAGGCAGGTGAGGAAGGAGCACTGCGTACAAGTCCCAGCACAGCGCTGAGCTGGGCGAGGACGCCGTGCTCCCGCTGCCGCCACACGCAGCCACCTGGGAGCGGCCCCTGTGGGCTTTCTGCACAGCCTCGGTTAACTCCGAGCTACAAAGCTAAAATGGTCTTGTAAGATGGGCTCACATCCATCAAGAAAGCAGTTTCTCACCACCTGGCTAGCACTGGCCCCTCTCATTCATGTTGATTAAAGTCCCTGTTACTTGGAACGAAAAGAAAGTCCACCCCAAGAGACAGACAGAGTGAGAAGTGAATAATGGTCTCCTGCAGTTCTGATGATATAAATGTCACGAGCCGGGCAATGGAAACGAATGCACATAAGCGGGGGGTCGGGTGACAGAGGGGAAGGGGACCGACGGTGCGTCTGTGGGGAGCACGGAGCAATGGACGGGAGTGCAGCTCGGCGTACTGCAGGCGCGCAACTGACGTCACACGGTGTGCTAACAACATTGCCATTAAAATGAAGCAAAACAACTAAAAATGCGTGAGGTGATGTTAATCCCTTGGAATTAATATTTCTGAAGTTAACCTGAAGAACCCAAGATACAAATTTATATATAAAATATGACTTCACACCAGTTTTGATGTTTCAAAACTGAAAAATATTACATCCCAGTATTAATAGTATTTATAAGACTATCAAGGGGGAATGGGTGATTTTTATTTCCTTATACCTTGTAGAACACTTGGAATAGAAACATGCATACATTGTTCGTCTAATCAAAAAAGCTGTGTGCTTGTTCCTTTTAAAGATCATTATAAAATGTAGAGGAGGATACCAAAGGGAGAATAATTTTTACTATTCCTTGCCACCTTCCTCCTCATCCACCCATTTTCCAAGCAGAAACAGGGCTGCAGTCTCTGGTCTCTCCTCTCCCTTACTCCCTGCGTCCTACCAGTGGCCAAGCCTATCATCTAATCCTGTCCCCACTGCCACTAGCGGAGCACAGACAGTGAGGTGGCCTTAGTGCTCAAGCACTCAGGACAGCCCGCCCTGCCTCCGCGGCAAGCGGCTCTGGGCTCTGCGGCCTGTGGTTCCTTATGCACTTAGCGGGCCTCCTGATGAGGCCCTCTGTGCCCTTAGACCTCCACACCCTGCCACTGGTTGATTCTCCATACAGTTGACCTGGGAAAGCCTCCACGGTCCAGGACGTCAACACCATATAGGCAAGCGCTACAGGCCACAACACAGTAAGCATTCTGAAGAGGAAGATGAAGAGAGACCTCTCTCAGAACGAGAAGTAATGTTTAGGAGGCGAGCTGACTGATTCTGTCTCCCTACGTCACACTGGACTGAGGCAAGGCATTTCTCACGATCTGTACAAGCCTTCATCAGTACGCTCCTCTGAGACAGGCCATGTGACAATGCAAGGATAACAAACCTCTGAAGTTACTGCCTGCCCGTTCAACCTCGTCTCAAATTATCCCAGAACTCAAAAGGCTACAACCACTGAAAAGGGAAGGCATGGGGGCACGGGCACCATCATCTCTCCTGTATGTGGCTATGGCATATTCTTTGGAGAACCTAAGCCATTCTCCTTGTGGCAGCCAAAATAATCCTTCCCAAATGTAAATCTGATCATATCACTCCCCTGCTTAGAGCCTATCCAGACCTCCCTGCCTACATGTCCGCCTGGCTTACAAGACCTCCGCCATCTGGCTCTTGACCCCCATCCCCCTCTCTCTGTGCCTCAGCCATGCGGGTTACTTTCCCCCTGATGTTTGCACACTGTTCCCTCTACTTCTAAGATCTCTCTCCCACCCTGCACCCCACCCTCTCCATCTGGTGTATGTAACCATCCTTCAGGTCTCTCCCAGGCAGTCCAGCCCCATGGGCAAGTTTCTGAGTACCCTCCGCACCTCCCCCCGGGTCCCAGTCCCACGCCGGGTGGTGCATCTCCCCTCCTGAGCACTCCAGAGCACCCTCCTTCCTTCCGTGACAGCCCTCCTCGCACTGGACTCGAACTGCCTCCTTTCTTCACTGCCTGCCAGTGAACTCCTTGAGGAAAGGGGCAGTGTTCTACACACCGTCACCCTGCCGGCATCCAGTATCGGGCCTGACCCACAGTTGGTGCAATCAAGAGACATAGTCACTGAATCAACGAAGACAAGGAAAAACAGACAAACTGACAGGAATCCAGCAGTATTGGAGAGGCTGGGGAAAATGGAACAAGTGACAACTTAGAAAAACATAAAAGTTTGCTGCTTGAATGGCCTTCGTTTCACTGACAACCAAAAGAAGTATCTCAAAGTGCTTTCAACAACCTACGAGTTTCCTGAAACCACAGAGAGTCGACAAGCACCAGAATACTTTTTTGGGGAAATACACCGTTAAGCTATTTCAAAAGAACCATACCAAATATGAAGAACTTTCCCAACTGGAGGCTGACAACAGTACAGAGTTCACCTCCCCAAAGTCCTGCTCTGCAACACTCCTCACCCCCACCCTCTTCTCCCCAAATCTCAGAACAGGAGCTGTCTGCCGGCTGTAAAGTAATCGAGTGCCAACTCTGTCCTACATGGTTTTCTGTTCAGGAGATCCTATTTCCCTCTGTCTCTTTCCTACTGTAGTCTGAAAGGTAAAGTAGGGAAGCTTCCGTCATATGCAAGAGAATTCTTGCAGGACGAATAAAAGGCCAGGCCTGTGGCTGCAGGCCACCACTGACCAGGTCCATCTGAGCTCGTTTCCTCAGGCGGGACTTACTTGTAAGAGCAACAGGATGACCGAAGAGAACCAGGCTGTTGGTTTAGAACCAGACCTCCTGTTCACTAACGGTTTAAAGCTCTAGATTCTGAAATACTTGGAAACAAAACCCAAATGTAAATTTGAAGAACAAAGACTAATTCCTAACATTTGTTTTAATGTGACAGGAAGCACTTTCTCATAAAAGAACAGTGAAGCATTATTTTACTGGCTCCAGGAAGCAAAGTGAAACTGCAGGTGAATCCACTAAGTTTAATTTATACAACCAAACACAGACCCAAAGGCCTTCAATACGACCAGTTTAAAAATATATTGTCTTTGCTTATCCTATTTTTACAGTAACTAGTATTCGTATTACTTACCGGAATGTAATAGATGCCCATCTTGGGGGTTTCATTGGCAGTAAGAAGCATCCCTAAAAATAAACACAATGAAAAAGATAAACACATGGGGAAGAAAAGGGCGCCCTTTTCCATTTGTTTTACACTTTGAAATGTTCCGGGTACTCAGAAGACGGTGCACGGCAGAAGAGCTGGGCCTGGAGGCCGGGTGCCCTGGGAATCAGGTCATGGGCTTCAGTCTCTGATCCTCCTAGATGGGGCGCCTTACGGATCATGAAGACCAGTTTCCCCCCTGCAAAATGCTCAGGCTGTACTAGCCAAGTAAACAGGCAGTTTCTACCACTGCTCAGGTCTCCATCAAGTTTGCCATCATTTTTAAGGGGGAGAGTTTGACACTTCAGACACATAGACAAAAAGTAGTATGGGTACGCTGTTTATAATAATAATAATAATAATGATAATAATGAAGAAGTTAAGAAAAAGGGCTTCTTTCTGTTAATCAGGAATCAAAAAACCAAGGCAAAGCATCTCCCACAAAATGTCACAGCAAAGTAGTTCATAAGGTTTGCATTAAGCTTCACACGTGAATTGTAAACAAAACGACGGACTTAAGGGGAGCACTAGGGCTGTAGCTACACCAGGAAACCCCTATACAGCATCTAACAGCCCTTCCTCCACCCAATTAATTCACTTGCCAGGGAATCTGAACAGACTCAACTAACAGATCCGCATTTTAAGAAAGCAGAACTGAAGTGTGGGAAAGTTGCCGGCATTCGGTGAAGGCACCCCCCACCCACAGGAGCAGCAGCACCCAGTGACCCCACGATTCTGTTCCAGTGTTGTTCTCTGCTCTCTGCCACACCTGCAACCTACTCCTCCCCACGAGCCTCCCACAGGAGTGCCAGTCCTCCCAGACCCTGTTCCAGAATGACGCACTTTCCATACAACTGAAATCAGCAACCGTCTAGGGAGTTCTTTACAACCTACGAAGTGTCTTCACAGATAGTACCTTGGTGAACATGTAACAAATCTCTGAAATAAGAAATAACAGCATCCTTATTTTACAGATGAAAAAAAAAAGTTCAAAGGGACTGAGTGCCCTGTCACAAGCTAGAGAATTTTAGAGCCAAACCTTCTCCTGGACCCTTTAGACAAGATCGAAGAGGTCATTCTGGGGACTGAGGAGACAGATTACAACCACAAAGAAGGTTCTTGCCGAAGACATTCCCCGAGCCTGGCTTCACTGGCTCGACTCTGAACACGGATCATTCAACAGTGAGCATTCCGCAAGGAAATGCAATCACACCTACCCAACAAACCAGACAGAAAGCTCTGATCTAATTACCCAAAGAACCCAGACTAGACAAAGCAGATTGTTTTCACAGTGGAATAAGATCTCACTTGACCACATACGGACAATGATACAAGCTGACCTTCTACCAAACTAAAGTGGGGAAAGTCAGGACTGAAACCAATTATGAATGAGAAAAACAGGCAACCTCACAAAGCCCAAGAACAAAAAGCCGAAAAAAAAATCAAATTAGTAAAAGAAAGTTAGTTCAGCAGAAATTAAAGATGATCACAGGCAAGAGAGGAGAAGAATGTGAGGCACTGTGCCAGGTATTATACTTCCAGATGGACAACGTGGCCTCACAAAGTTAGATGGTTTGCTCAAGGTCACCACATAGCTAGGACGAGAGAAGTTGGTATTCTACTGACTCCAAAGCCCATGGAACGCAGGACTCTCCAACCACAATCACAACTAAGAAAAAAATGGAAAGACTTCTTGCATGGTCAAATAATAAAAAATTTCAAAAGTGGAAATATAAACACCATAGAGCAACAGGAAAAATGTTAATATAATGTCAACTGGAAAGCAAAAGACAACTGTACATATAGCGGGAGGACCATGACTAAAAACACATGAACACAAGATGAATATAAGAATTTCTCTCATGGGGGCGCCTGGGTGGCGCAGTTGTTAAGCGTCTGCCTTCGGCTCAGGGCGTGATCCCGGCGTTCTGGGATCGAGCCCCACATCAGGCTCCTCTGCTATGAGCCTGCTTCTTCCTCTCCCACTCCCCCTGCTTGTGTTCCCTCTCTCGCTGGCTGTCTCTATCTCCGTCGAATAAATAAATAAAATCTTTAAAAAAAAAAAAAAGAATTTCTCTCATGGAAACAGTAACAGTACTTGGGAAGAGATAGTGGAATTATGAATGGTTTTTCCTCCCCCATTTCCTTTGTAGTGATGCTTATTATAGTTTCAACAATGACAATATCAATTTTGAAAGAGAGGGAGTTGATCATTAGTGCCTAGAGTCCAAAGAACCTGCCTCGAGTCTGACACCTGCTGTAGCGAGCACTACCCAGTGTGCTGTGCAGCCTCATGGGGCAGCCACAGAGAATCGGATGGAACAGCAGGGCCCTTCCAGGAAGCGTACACACATCGTTTTTCACCTGCGTGTGCTTCAGGGGCTAAAGGATCCACTGAGGCTCAGAGTTCAAAATCCGAAACCGTGCTCTCTGCCAGTGCTACTCTGTCAGCTCCCAGGGATAATCTGCAAACTGGGCCCCTCGGAAAGTGTAGGAACAGAAGGGAGGAATTTAGACATCCATGAAGCCTTGTGACTGTCTTTTCCTTGTAATTCATTTTTATTACATTTTACAAAAGTATCAGGCTGCCATGGCTTGAAAATTTAAAAACAAGGGAAAAACAAAATCTCAGTCCTTCAGATACATTTGCACTAGACACCAGCAACGGCCACCGCCGTGAACAGCGCAGACAGTCTGTGAGTGCAGAACGTGCCGGAGAAGAAAGGCCAGGGCATTTCTTCCCATGTGCTCCACTCGAGATGCAAGCGTGGGGCAGGGGTTTTCCCAGAGAGGCACCGAGGGTAGGTACAGATGTCCCGACCCACTCTTCTTGATGCTGGGAGAGGGCACGACACAGAAGGGAAGCCTGCCTCCACAGCACAGTACAGGCAGTCTCCAGCAGCCTGGAAGGCAGGTGGGGAGACCCAGAACTGGGTACTTGACATGACTACTCAGCCGCAGTTCGGGCTTTGAATGGAAAGTGCATCTTCTCTTCTCTCTCCCTGTGATTCGAACCCAGCGATCCCGACTCCGGTTGCAGCGGGGTTCAGCTACCCGTGAGCCCCACCAGCGCCGCAAGGAGCCGCCTCGCGGCCTCCCCGGCGCCACCGGGCTGCACGCAGCTGCCCAACGACGCGGAGACGCTGGAGTTGGGCTGAATGAGCAACGCGAGCAGGATGGAGGAAGGAGCCAGGAAGGCGGGACCATTTCTCAATATTCTGAGCCACCTCCGTATTAGAAAAACATGACAAAACAGTAATCGTGATTCGGCTCTAATTACTTCAAAATGAGTAAGTGAGAAAATAAAGAAAGAAGAACGTTTTAGCTTTTCTAAAATATGATTAAGCTCATGATGATTAAGCACAAAGCAGCAAGAGCGGCGTTAAAGGGAAAGGAGCAGAGCGAGGGAAAGCAGCGAAGCGCGTGAATCAAGCCTGCTCACATCCAAACCCCAAGGTGGCAGCCGAGCGTCTCGTCTGACCGTGCTTGCCAGCAGGAAATAAAGTATTTGGCTATTTTTTGTGTTTGATTCATTTCTTATAAGTTATTTGACAATCAACTTGTTCTTCTGTCCAAAACATCACTCTTAACGTGTTTACCTCTCAGAAAAGTGTACTTTACAATGAAGAGACCTCATGGTCTCCTTAACCCAGGGACCACGTTGCCCCTCACTGGCCCAGGAGGACTATGGGATGGGGTCGGACATGGAGAAGCCAGCATCTCTTGTCTAAAGTCCATCACTTGAGAAAAAATACACAGGCTGGAGGCACAAGGTAAACGACACTATGAAAACCAGCCACACAAATCCAGGGTGAGGGACAGGTCAATGTCATGGAGAAGGCAAAAAAAAAAAAAAAAAAAGGATGGGCGGTGGGGACAGGGCTATTACAATTGAAAGAAACTAGACATGGCCACACCTTGAAGTAACACACAGCCCTGGTTACAGCCTGGTTCCAAACAACAGCCTACAATAGGCGTCTGGGGGACAAAGGGGAATGCGAGAAGGGACTGGATGTCTACTAGCGAACGAGAGTTATGAGATGGGCTGGCGGGATGCAGAGTCCTAGAGGACGTCCCTACTCCAGTGTCCTACTTCACGAGATGGACGCCGAACGCCCGCAGCCGACTTCAACGCCTCGCACCTCAGCAGCGTCCTACCCTGGGAAAGATCCCCAAGTCTGGGCCGGCACCGTGCGACAGAAATATCACGCAAGCCACACGTGGGATTTCACATTTTCTAGTAGATACATTTAAAACAAATTTTTTTAAACAAATAAAATAAATTTTAATGTATCTCATTAACCCAATATGTCTGAAATATTTATACATAAAAAATTAAAGATCTATTTCCCTTTTCTTTTTAAAGAAAGAGAGAGTACCTGCATGTCTACAGGAACATGCATGCAAGCAGGGGAAGGGTCGGGGAGGGGGGAGGGAGAGAGAAAATCCTAAACAGGCTCCATGCCCAGCATGCAGCCCGATGCGGGGCTCAATGTCACGACACTGAGATCATGACCTGAGCTGAAATCAAGAGTTGGAGGCTTAGCCGATGGAGCCACCCAGGCGCCCCTATTTAACCTTATTTTTTTATCTGTATAACGTCTTTGAAATCTGGTCGTATTTTACACGTACAGCACATCTCAGGTGAGCCAAGGCACACGGCCAGCTCTCAAGGGCCGCAAGCGGCCGCACAGCTTCCTGCTCTCAGCACCAGCTGCCCCTTCAAACACTCTCCCCAGTCCAGCGAAACCTGCTCGCCACCCTCGTTCCGACGTTAAGTCCGCCTGGTTTTGCTCATCTTGCTGTGCAACTTGGACCCCATCTCAGACCGTCTAAGACTCTCTAACTAGGACCCCACCGGCGTCATCTGCAATTTATTCCTGAACCCGTCCAAATTTGACTTCACCCCTGCTCCTGCCATGAAACCCTCTTAATGATCACAGCTACACAGCTGATCACAACAATGCAGCTCACCATCTTTCTTGGGAAAGCAGC
Organism: Ursus maritimus; assembly: GCF_017311325.1. Lineage (NCBI taxonomy): Eukaryota > Metazoa > Chordata > Mammalia > Carnivora > Ursidae > Ursus > Ursus maritimus. The sequence continues at coordinate 2,059,406 of NW_024426774.1, read as the reverse complement.
GTGGAACTGGAAAGGGCAAGTGCTCCAGAACCAGGAAAGGCTGGCTGTAGCTGAGGCGCTGCCCACACCGCCTGGGCGACCAACTCCAGCCCAGTGACCCACCTGTTCTCCCCTCCTAAGACGGAAGACCAGCAGACAGACAAGAAGAAAGAAAAACCCGTGGGCACCACTAACGACACCGGGTTCTGAAAAGCTGAATGATCCGTGGTTACCACGGAGCCCAGCAGCACAGAAGCATGAGAACGTGTTCCTTCCTTCCGGCCTCAACCTCGGTGGTCCTCACACGTGCCAAGCAGCGCCCACCCGCCCACCCTCGCAGGAGCTCCTGCTCTACTTCCAAGACGGTCACTTCTCTTACTGGTGCTCTGTCCGCTCCTGTGAAGTGTCTCAGCTGGCTCTTCCTTCTCCTCATTCCCCCTCTACATGGACTCAGCTCCTGCTCTCTACACTTCCCCATGGTGATCTCACCACTCCCACCTCTCCTGATATCACCTCAGCTTACACGTCTGCAAACGTCGTAAGTGCAGACCTGCTTCTCTCGAGACCACACTTCCTCCCGTGCGCTAGACCTGGCTCCCGCTGCAAGGCTGTGGGTCGGGCTGGGGCCTCCCGAGTGCTTGGCAAGCATGTTACACACGCACACACTTCTGGGTCCTGCCATTGGACACTCTAGTCGGTACCTCAGGGATGGGGCCAAGGGATCTGTACTTTTTAGAAAGGCTCCCTGGAAAGAGCAGCCGGGTGCGAGATGCTCTGCCAGACACTGACCTATCGCCTCCTGATGTTCGCGAACAATCTCTCTCTCTAAACTTGCTCATTCTCTTGTGCTCCCAATCAGCTTAGAGTCTCCCTTCCTACTCATTTTATTTCAACACCAATTCTACCCTTTACACGATGGACAGAACCGTCTTCTGAAAGCACGGTCTGAACAGGTCCTAACCAGAGACTGAGCCCAAACCATTCCGCACGTGATTCCCGGACCTCTGCCACCTTCGCTCCTTCGAGAGCCACCAGGGCTCTGGCACATCAGCCCCACCCCTTCCCCAAACAAGCCCCACGAACGGTACTCTATGGTACCTATTGTACCTTTCCTTCTTGTCCTTCCTGCAGCGCTCTCTCACATGGAATGCCTCATCTCCCCACCCCACCTACCCAATCTCACTCCAAACACATGCAAGCAACCAGCTCCCTTCTGTGATCTCCCCAGTGGTGCTGGCTGAAACCCCTCACTCTAACATGCTGTCAAAGTGCTGTTTGTACATAACAGAATTTTTCCTGCTTTGCCCTGTATCCCTCTATCAAAATTATCTGTGTACACCTGCCCTCAAAATGTAACACTGCTTGAGAGTGGGGACTGTTCTTACTTTCGTACCCCAAAATTCTTCACAGATTTGTCCTGAAAGTATTCTAAGTCTTGAAATCCATGACGCAAGCGGAACAGCATACAACACAGAAGACGCCAAAACCCACGGCTTCATGAGCCTTGTGGATTATCAGGCAATCCCAGCCTTCCCCAAATCCTTGACCTCAATTACCACACACTATTACGAATCACATAAAAGAGTGGAGAGCACACTAAAATAGCATCTCACCTGCCACCTGCCTATGTATTGTTGGTTTCTACTAATAGCTAGGCTGGCTAAGGACTGAGTCACTGAGAGTGCCATTTTCTGAATCATCCGCACCACTTCCTGCTCTTGATTCTTCCGGTAAATATAATATCCAAGAACCGTCCTGACCAAGCCAAACCCTGTCTGAGGAAATGAAATGAGTTTAAAATCCCATAAAGCACAGCCTAGATTTATCCCACCAAATGGCCTACTGCTACCTACTGCATACCTGAGTTGGGATAGAGGCAGACATCATTAATGTCATGTTCTGGCTCCAAGGAAGTAAATATTTTTCCCTAAAAGAATAAGCAAAAAGGAATTATTAAAATAGTTAAAGGCAGACAACTTTTACCAACGTTGAGTAAAGAAATTAAACCAGAGATCTGACATAACCACCTATTGCTATGTAAAGAAATAACATCACCTAGTTGAAAGAACAGAATTTAAGTTTCAGAAATGGTAGAGAATTCATTTTATCAATTTATCAAATGCTTTCACTTCAGAGATGGGGAAACTTGAGGCCTATGGGGGAAAGGTGACTTATCCAAGGAAATACATACAGTTTCATAATGTTCACACAGCGGCAATGGGTAAAGTTTAAGATACAGTTGTACATCAACTTAGAAAAATTCTCCTAATCTGGAAGACACACCCCAGTTAAACTTGTACTCAAAGAAACCAAAGAATGGGAGATGGTCAGCGGGATCAGATGAGGATGATATCCGCCACATCTACATCACAAAGCTCTGAGCAGGATCCAGTAAGAGCATCGGTGGAAAATAACTTACAAAACAAAATCCTATAAACACATTAACTTGTTAGTTACACAGGAGAGGCTAACACACTTTTTATATTCAATGTGGAGGTAGGGGGAGAATGGGGCTGTATTTTAAAAAATTAAGAGAAGGACAGTAAAAAAAACAAGGGGCAGAAGATAAGAAGACGGGAGGGGAAAAAGGTGATGAGAAAGGTAAATACAGAAAGCAAGTCAAGCAAAACCAAGCAATCTGGGTGTTGGTCGAGGGCGTATTTAGTCATAACAACACCGCCAAAATAAAACGCATTGCAACAACTACAGCAAGGTAATTTCAAGAACTGATGTTGAAAATGTCTGCCAGCTCTTGCATTTATTAACTCATTATCAGAGGCTCCCATGGCCAAGGAGTGGGGTAGAGCTAAGGCCCGGGGAAGGTGCTTACTGCACGCTCAGTGAAAAGCTGCAGTCAAATTCTAATTCAAGACACAACAACGAAAGGCCAATACTTTGGGAGTTAACCAAAAGAATATTAAAAACAAAAGTTATGATCCAAGCAGCTGGGGGACTCTGGGACAAAGCTGAAGTGTGATGGGGCTGGGACAGCACCTCTGTCCTGAGTGCAAGCGGCCCCGGTAAAGACTGACGCTTGCTCAACTACCGCTGAGGCCACTGGACCTTCCACCCCCCTTCACCTCCAAAATGAATTTAAAAAAAAAAAGGAACACTTTTTGACTAAAGACACTGACGTTTGTAATTAATTAAATATAATTAATTAAATACAAAGAACTCTTATAAGCAATTAATATATTGAGGCACCTGGGTGGCTCAGTCAGTTAAGCTTCCAACTCTTGATTTCAGCTTAGGTCATAATCTCAGGGTCGTGAGATCGAGCCCTGCATCAGGCTCCACACTCGGCAGGGTGTCAGCTTGAGCTCTCTCTCCCTCCCCCACTGGCCCTCACCCCACTTGTACTCTCCACTCTCTCTACATAAATAAAAATCTTTAATAAAAGCACTTGCTATACTGAATTTTTTCCCATTTTGTTGACAGACTGATCTTTACTCTCAAAATACCTTAGAGTTTTAAAACAAAAAATGAAAAGCATAGGGCAGATGAAAACGAGAAATGTAGGCTTTTGTTACTTTTACTTTTTAAATGACACTTGGAATTGAGGAGAAAGAACAGAAAAATATTCTTTTTTTTTGAGAGAGAGAAAGAGCACACGAATGGGGTGGAGGGGGGGCAGAGGGAGAGAGAGAGAGAGAGATCAGCAGATACCCTGCTGAGCACAGAGCCTGATGTGGGGCTCAATCTCATGACCCTGAGATCATGACCTGAGCCAAAATCAAGAGTCGGACATTAAACCGACTGAGCCACCCAAGAGCCCTCACATCAAATACTCTGAAGAAAATACAGTTTTTAAGAAAAACACTAAGAGGGATGCCTGGGTGGCTCAATCAGTTAAGTGTCCGCCTTTGGCTCAGATCATGATTCCGGGGATCCTGGGATTGAGTCCCACATTGGGCTCCTTGCTCAAGGGGGAACCTGCTTGTCCCTCTGCCTGCTGCTCCCCCTGCTTGTGCTCTCTCCCTCTCTCTTACGAATAAACAAAAATCTTTTTTAAAAATTAAAAAAAAAGAAAAACACTAAGAAATTATTGAAAGGGGGTCATATGCAGAAGCCAATTATTTGAGATGGGTTTTAAAAGGTATGAAATTGAGATACATAATAACGTTGACATGGAAAGATAATTAGTAGCTCATAAAAACTTTCCCAAGACTGTGAGAGAGCCTCAGGATCTAGGAGGTTCTCATGGAGCAGTGTTTGGAAAACGTGATTTACTCTCTACCTAACTGAACATGTAGAAAGGCATGCCGGTTCTAGCAAACCAGGACATCTTCTCCACAGGAAGAAAACAGTCTTGACTATTTATCTACATATGAGTATTATCTTGGCTGAAGTAACTGACTTCCAACTAAGCTCTCAGGTGGGTACTTAGCCACTCTTTCTCAAAAGCCCACATAACTCAAAAAAGGCAACAGAAAGAAAAGGAACATTAGGAAAATACACTAACAAGTAACTGCAACAAAACAGTACGTACTGAGTTCTTATTCCACATTTTGATGATGCGTGAGTCTGCAGACAAAATCAAATCTAGTGAATCCTGGAAGTGAACTGACTTAATGGGCAGCCCGTACTGGTGATCCTTAACCAGCAATGGCTTATCTGATCGAAGGTCATATAACAAAACCTAAAAGAAAGAAAGCAAATTATTTCTGTTGAAACAAAATTAAATATTTTATCTTAAAAAGCAACTTTGAAAACTCAGAATAATGGCTGTCATTTGTTTTACTGCCTTTTTATGAGCTTAATAAACACCTTACTCAGGGCGCAAAGATTTTAAAGTCTGACAGCAAAACACTCCAGAAAAATCTCTTAAATTACCCTTAGAGTACATGGTTTTATGAATTTAACCGGAGAGTAACTTTTAGGCTCACTAAGACTGAGAACGACTGAGCTATCCTACGAAAGGAGCAAAAAGAAAAATCTGTAAGAGCTGGTGTCATCTGTGAACTAAAACAAATACATACACTGAGGATCTACGATGTGCCAGGCACTGTCACAGCGGCTGACAGAAATAAGCACAAAATGCGTAATGAAGATAACCTGGCAGATCTGAGCAGACAGTGGCGGCAAGGCTGTGACTGTTGGCGGGCGGGGGGCCCTGGGGGTTTCTTCTGAGCCCTGTCACTAGAGGCAAGTGGCCGGAGAAGCTAGATCTCAGTCCCTGGGGACAGATCCTCGGCAGCCCATAACGAGAGGTAGTAACCCCACTGGAAGTAGGCTCTCAGACCGGATCTAGAGGAGAACAAACTTACAAGTGTGTGGACCCTGCCTTGAAGGAAAGAAGGGAAGAAAGAAAAGGTGAAAGTAACCCTCTGCAGCTACTCAATCCATCCCTGTCAGACCAGCATTGCTAAGGTACGTCACTGCGGGGCATGTGGTCGATGGTGCTCGGTAAAAAAAAGGTTCGTAGGACAAATATATTTTGGAAATACTTGCTAACGCATTTCTTGTCTAGAGGAATTCTCAGAGCCTTCAATATATATTTAAATCCACTATGATCCTCCAAGAGTAGAAATCTGGCAGAATTCCAAACTTTGCTGACCACAGAATTCTGTTTTACACACTCTGGAAAATGTTATGCTAAACCACAGTCAAGACAATGTCGGAGGCATAATACCCCCAAGCTCAAGAACCTCTCAGACCAACCCGCACGGCCAGAAGTGGAATTTCTCAAGGTACTAAAAGAATACAGCATTCCGGAGTACCCCTCCACTCTAGCCAAAACAATAATGCCTCATCTTCTGTTCCCACAGTGAACAGATATGTGGATATTTCCCACAATATATACATGCTTCTGAGATACGAACTTAAGTGTGAAGTTCCCAACTTAAACATACCTGCCCTGTGGATGTTCCCACTGCCATGGTCAAGGCACCATTAAATTTCAAAGCAGAGATTGTTGGTAAACTGTTTATCCTGAAAGGCAAAATATTCATGTTCCATGTACATATGGCCAAACCTTCCAAGTAACAAGTTCATTATTAATCTTCAATTGTAGTAGGGAAAATCCTATCTAGCTTTATGTTTAAAAGGTCACTGTAGGGGCACCTGGGTGGCTGATTTGGTTGAGCGTCTGCCTTCGGCTCAGGTCATGATCCTGGGGTCCTGGGACTGAATGCTGCATCGGGCTCCCCGATCAGTGGGGAGCCTGCTTCTCCCTGCCTGCCGCTCCCCCCTCCTTGTGTGCATGCGTGCACTCTCTCTCTAATAAATAAATAAAATCTTTAAAAAAATAAAAAATAAAAGGTAATTGTATCCAAACTTTCTTAACCAAGATAAAAAGTAAGCTTTTATGTAAATGTAATCTGCATTTAAAAGTCTGTAGATTATCTTCTTCAAAACTGTAAGAAACACTCTCAAAGTATCTACCAAAAAAAAAGTTTCTAAAGCTCTAACACCAATTGAAAAGGATCAGTATGACATTGTCTTTCCCTTTGATCAAGCCAGGATAAGGTATTTACAAAAATATCCCCTCTTTTGCTTAAGAGGAAATGAGTTTATATTTGGGCAGGTTATACCCATTTTCATTTTTAAAGCTGCCATTGTCAAGCTAAAATAAAATACTAATCCTCAGATGGGGACGAGAACCTGGGAGAGTACAGAGACGGTATGACGAATGGTCACGGCCACAAATCTGGAACATGCTTCTCACTCAGCAACCAGGAAGAGGCTCGGCACACAACAACCATCTATGGTGGAAAGGGAGCCAGACAAAGCAGACGAGGACAACGGTCCTGACCTCAGTCCCTACTGTCTCCGTGTCCTCGGGACCAGGCCCCCCAGTCCAAGCCATGAACTGTCGGCACCCTCAAGGCTCTCAGGCCCCCTAAAGTCTCAAGCTGTAACCGCGCTGACACATCGGTTTGCAACCTGGAGGCCTCTCACGCCCATCCTTCCAGTCATTTACTCTTCAAAACCAACTCCAGGAGCACGTGTCAGTGCCGTGGGACGTTGGTTTTCTTTACTAACTCAAACTTCTTTAATTCTTAACAAAACTCTGTCATCTTTTCCAGGGAGATACTAAGTTTATCCCTCAGTATTTCACAATTTTTGTTGTTGTGAGAATTGTTTTTCATTGTATCTTTCTAACTAGGTTTTGCTGATAAACCTCAAAGCCACTGATTTTGCACATTTCTTTCATCACCAACTTATTTAGCTCTCGTATTAGTTCTTACGATCTTCCAGTGGATTCTAACTGGGTTTCTCAGGAAGGGATTCTCACTGGGTTTCTCGGGGAGACAATCATTATCGTCTGCAAATAAAGATAGCCTGTCCCCCCATCCGAAAATTACACATACTTCTTTCTCTTTATGGTATGGACTCCACCTTCCAGAACTCCACCTCTGTAAATAACAGAGGTGACAGCTTACAGTGCTTGCACAGAAAATAATGAAGCTAAGGATACAAAAATTAACAAATGAAGTCACCTGAAATGGAAACAGCAAGCAAACCGACCTGTACCATTTTGGTACACACCCAGATTTTCTCCTCACAACTCCACAGCGTGTTCACACTGCTTTTCTTAGGAACATGTGCTAGAGACCTACAGACAACCGCATGATATGCTTTTCCACTTCGCAGCATGTTTGGAACATCTCCCCTAGAATTAAATGTACTTTTGCGACAGAATTCTTAACAGCTTACATATGCCATTGGTCAATATTTCCCTCATCTGTAAAATAAATACATTAAGAGTACCTGCCGTGAGTATGAAGTTAGTAAATGTAAAGAACTAAGGACACTAGCCGGCAAACAGAAAGCACTACCTGTTAGCTAGCTGTATTTTTACCAAGCTGTACTTAATCAATATTCTCAGGCTATTTCTGACATTTCAGTATTATCAGAACGGGATGGACACCTTGGGCGACAGAGGTGGGAGAACTCTGTACAGGCAGGGAGACCCTCAGACTGATGCTACCTTTTCTGCCAGGCACTTTAGCAATGGGTACAAAAGCTATTTCACCCAGAAATCCAGGTTCTCAATATGTCCCCTCAGGAAATAGTCACAGAACTAACTACGAGGATGAACAACAGTGAAAATCTATAAACACCGTTCACGAACCAAGAGTGGTCTGGTTACTTGAATTACTCCTGCCTGTGTGTGTGCTGAGGCCATTTTTACTTTCTTTTGTTTATTTTTGAAACTGCTTAATATCTTTTTATACTAAGTATAAAACAGCTTTACAAAATAAAATTATTTTTTAAAATAAACAAAATAGAGGCGCCTGGGTGGCTCAGTCAGTTAAGCGGCTGCCTTTGGCTCAGGTCATGATGCTGGGGTCCTGGGATCAAGCCTGCGTCAAGCTCCTTGCTCTGCAGGAAGCCTGCTTCTCCTTCTCTGCCCCTTCTGCCACTCATGTTTTCTCTCTCAAATAAATAAATAAATAAATAAATAAATAAATAAAATCTTTAAAAATTAAATAAATAAACAAACAAAATAGCCATCATGATAGCTAAAAACACCCCACCCCCAAGGACAAAAGAGGCCACCAAGTAGTGTTCATGAACTGGGGCACCTGGGTGGCTCAGTCGGTTAAGGATCTGTCTTCGGCTAGGGTCCTGATCCCAGGGTCCTGGGATCCAGCCCCGAATGGGGCTCCCTGCTCAGCGAGGAGCCTACTTCTCTCCCTCCCTCTGTCTGCTACTCCCCCTACGTGTGCTGTCAAATAAATCAATAAAATTAAAAAAAAAAAAAAGTCTGTGAATCAATATTCTACATAAAGAAGAACCAGAATAAATACTCCCATATTTCTAAAGACCACAGTAAAGATTATCTTTTCACATCCCTTCCTTAAATTTTCTATAGTACTACTTCTATTACAGTCATTAAATTTACAGTAAAAATAACCGTAAGACATAATACAATGAACTCCTGCTGGCCTGTTTTCTCAAAAGACTTTTCTAAGAAGAAACTGTTAAGGACAGAGCTTATAGCAGAAGGCAAGTCTCTCTATTTTAATTCAAAAACAAGTTAATGTTAACGAGTAAGAGAAAATTAAATTTTCTGCTTCCTAGGGAGTGGGAAAATAGTTTCCACTTACAACTGATTTCCTACTTTCTAAAAATAAGCAGACTTCTCTGATTCAGTTCCTTTCATACCAATGTAATAAAATGTTGAGAAGCATTTCTACTGGTTTCTTCTATTGACCAATGTAGAGCTTCGGTAGAGTAATTCAGTAATCCGTACATATATGCTTTGAGATTTTCTGTATGTGTATTACATTTCACAATAAAAATGGCTAATTCTAAGAACAAAACAAAATGAATGTAGAATGAGTAACTTCCACTTTAAAATTCTTTACTATGCTCCATAGCATGAGTTATGAGGTTGTTCGTTGGTATTACTTTAGTAAAACTCAAGAGGGAAAAGATTTCCTACACTCCCTTTATTTTTTAAATTCTTTTCTTTTTTAAATTTATTTTAATTTAATTTACATTCAATTAACATATAGTATATTGTTAGTTTCAGAAGTAGAGTTCAGTGCTTCATTAGTTGTATATAACACCCAGTGCTTGTCACATCACGTGCCCTCCTTAACATCCATCACCCAGTTACCCCATCCCCCCACCCACTACACTCCAATTAAATGTCGTAATTAAAAGATGAAAGAAAATTAACTTATTCTTTACTTATCACATAGGGAAGAATGTATACTTTAGGAAAAAAACGCCCTTCCAATTCAGCGATTCTTAACTTTTCTCTGAGTCAAGGATGCTTCACATGAGCTGATTTTTCAAAAGAAAGAACTACATAAATTCTTTTCACCCCCAGAAAAATGCAAATCACACAAAACTCAGCAATAATTTAGAGGGTTCACATTCTCTCTGTAGCCGACCCATCAAACACTCCACCTCCCACAGGATACAACTGCAGGTAAGCGTCTGGCCAACTGAAATGAGTAAATGCTGGTAAAGTCACATTACTACAAATATGAAAAGCCCAGGGAAAGGATGTTTCTAAACTGATTACAGCAAATACTCCCATGTCAAGAATCTGACCAAGAGAGTCTAAGGCTGCATATGTATTAACATGAGCACAGAAAAATGTCTGAAAACATATATACCAAACAGTCAACAGTAACCACTGTGGCGAGTGGAGAAAGGACGGGGGGGTCTGTACTTCTTACTGAATTCAGGCATGTAGAGGTTTCCATCCCCCGAGTGTGGATTACTTTTCTGATTATTTTAAATGCAGGATTGGCAAACAGGAACCAGAAGATATCAGAAAACACTTGCCTCCCTCCACCTCAGAATTCAAAGTACATCTTTTTGTTTATCAATGGAGTGAACTCCTGGTTCTAGCACTCGATCCTACAGAACGGGAACTACATACTCCGGCAGTTCTAATAAAATTCCACAGCAACTAACCAAACAAAAAAGACATTCTATGTAGCACCTCAGAAAGGAATTCTGTCTGGCTTTCCCACTTCGTGAACTTTCCCAGAAAAGGATTTTTACGTGAATGACAAAACTACCACACCTCACATAGAAGTCTGAGGGGTTTCATCCTTCAGCAACTGATTTGAGCCCAGTACTGATACCTGTGTTTAAACCACAAGCACATGGATATTTAAGCAGCACGGTAACTCCCACTTACTCTGAATCTGCTGTGACGCTACTTAACGCACAGTCCAGCAGGCCGACTCTGCCGCGAGTTCTCGGGTCCCAGCACTCCACGCGCCCCTAAGCCAACAGAATACGGTGATTTCATGTAATAGCTGCTGCTAGAAAAGTTTAGACCAACACTGATTATCTCATGGGGGATAAGAATTTAATTTTTCACCTTACCCCCTTTTTAGTACTGTCGAATGTTTTACTGTGAGCTGAATCTGTTCTTAAAGGCAAAAAAACTGGTTAAGGAAAGTCCAAAATACAATGCCTGAATCTTGATTGGACCTTGGTCTGGGTGGTGGGGTGGAGTGCGAGGAGCTATGAAAGACTTTGGTAGAACTGAGGATATTTAAATATTACTGTATCAATGTTAAGTATTTAATACATAATATTATTGTACCAATGTTACATTTCTTACGGATGATAACAGTATTATGATTTTATACAAGAAATTCTTGTTTCTTAAGAAAATGTTTTTAGGGGTGCCTGGGTGGCACAGCGGTTAAGCGTCTGCCTTCGGCTCAGGGCGTGATCCCAGCGTTCTGGGATCGAGCCCCACATCAGGCTCCTCCCCTGGGAGCCTGCTTCTTCCTCTCCTACTCCCCCCGCTTGTGTTCCCTCTCTCGCTGGCTGTCTCTCTCTCTGTCAAATAAATAAATAAAATCTTTAAAAAAAAAAAAAAAGAAAATGTTTTTAAGAAAAACATTCAAAACTATTTAGGGCTAAAATGTCATAATGTCTGCAAATGATTTTCAAATGGTGCAAAAAACATTTTCTAAATACGCATACACATTTTAATAGAAAAAGAAAGCAAAAGTGTGAAAAATGTATATAAATTCACTCATTGAGTGAATTGTGTTTTCAACTTTTCAGAAAGTGACATTTACAGCTTTTCAGAATTTTTTAAAAACAAAAACCTGGAGGAAAATAAAGCAAAAAAAGAAAAAAGCAAAGAAAGAACTATAAGCAATAGAGCAAGAGAGACACTGGCATAATCCATTTAAGAATACTCTGCAACCATTAAAAAGAGTGATTTAGATATACATATGCTAGAAATATGCCCACAATCTGGTAGGTAAAAAGCAATTTGTTTTTTTTTTAAAATAGTATGATCCCATTGTCTAGTTAAAAAAATGTTCGTGCCAACATAGAAAACCCCGAGAGGACACAGAACAAATTATTACCAGTGTTCAGGAAACAGGACTTAGAATAGGGCAAGAGGGGACTATACTTCTCACTTTTACTCTTCTGTATTACTCAACTTTATAATGATAAAAAACATATACGCAAAGATTTTTTTTAAATTGTTTACTATATTAACCAACTTAAAAGACAGACCTCAAATGTACTTAGAAGGCTTGATCTCATCAATCATTTAGTATTATTATAAATGTGTCTGTCACAAAGATAAAGGAAATCTTAGATATCAAGCAGCAAGTAATTACAAATGGTATGGTCTTCATGTCTTCTCTAAATGAGTTAACAGACTTTATGGACACAAAAAAGAAAAGTCACATTTCAAAAACAAAAAATAGGTATGCAGATAAATTCCAGAGTAAATAAAAAAAAATTTTTAATGATACTGATTTTCTGTGACTGAAATTTGACTATTTCTATTGCTACAGCCTGCACTCTATTGTACTTCAAAAAGCACAAAATGCACAAAATGTAAGCCCTTACTATATGACTTTGACAATAGTAAGTAATGTAAGAATTGTCACAGACAAAAGCAAAATCCAACATATACCATCAAAATTATTGTAAAAGTGAATTTTTAAGGTCTGGTCTGACTATGCCTATCAAATTTCAAGCCTCCAGAAATGCAGGAATTTTAGGAACCCCGGCCTTTAGGCAAGAAGGGGTCTAGTCTCCCCTCAGGGATGGTCTGAAAACAGCTGGTGGAGAACAGCCTGCTCTGGTACGCAACTGCTCGGACAGAGCACATGTCTGTAAGGGTTAGACTGCTCCGGAAGGACTCCACTTAAAAACTATTTTTCCAAGGAAACTGTTTTGAAACTTTCCCTTGGTAATCTCAAGAAAAGTACTTACCAAGAGAATGCTTCATTAGCCCAATTTAGGCACAACAGTATTATAATATATTCAACACAGTTTTACATATATTTTCATTAAACCAACTCTGTGTCTCATTTCAAATCTTAACCTCTTAACATAAAAATAATCTGAGTAGAGACCTAAACTTCATCCCTCTGGGATTGGTTTAATAAACTACAGTACGTTCAAACAACGGAATCCTACCCATCAGTTTTAAAAAATTAGTTTAGCATTATAAGTCATTATAAGTACCAACGTATAAAGATGCATATTATATACCATCGTGTTAAAAAAAAAGCAAATAAAGTATAATTTTACTTTTATAAAAAACTTTCTAAAAATATATGACGAACACATAGGCATATTTGCATATACCTAGAAAAAAACATTAAAGAGTTAACTCCGGGCTGTAGGATTTGGTGACTGGAAGGCACAAGAGAACCCTTTTTCAATAACACACATCTGACTTCTTTTTTTACTATGAGTATTTATTGTAATTTTAAAAAATGCAAATCTAGGATAATTCTTGACAAGTATGAAGAACACGGATTCAAAAGTACTGCAGTTTAAAAGGGAAATGTTAGGTATTCATTGAACCCGACCACACAGGATGTACGGATCCTGCTTCTCTACGCCCTTCTCCGTGGGGCTCTCACCAGCACCTCTGTAAAGCTGGCAAGCTGTCATCATCTCCATGTCACCAATGAGGAAACTAAGCCTCAGGGAAAGTAATTCAGTCGTAAGGCCGGTAAGTATCAGAGAGCTGGGACTGCGTGACACAGCGCCTCCTGTCAGGAACAGGACTGGCTGTCGTGCTGCCACTGCTCCCCGGAGGCTGGCGACGCTCACCCAGCTCCCGACGATCCATGTCAAAGATGAACCATGTCAAAGCGTGCCGGACCAGACGCACCAAGGGGCACTCTGCAGCAACAACAGGGCTCTGTCTGTGTGTGGAGCGTTACCAGGGTTCCTATGAAAAGCAAGCCAGTGGCTTGTTGCTCCTTTAGCACTCTGCTCTTAGGAACGAGCAGCTCTGTCTTTAAGTAAAACTCTACTCGTTATCAAATGCAAAACAAATAAGTTAAAAAATAAAGGCAACGTATGCTTACCTCTACCGTTCCTGTGGCAAACAGGCCATGTACAGAGTTTATGTCACACACATTATTCTCCCTGGGACAGTAAGGCAGTAAGGGAGAAAGTATTATTATCTATTTAGGCTGGGGGGGAAGGGGGGGGAGAAGATACTACGTGGATTTTCTAAATAAGTAGTCAACCCAATCCTGTGCAGAAAGACGGGCAGGTGCTTCCTTACTCATCCACGTGTGAAAAACACCAGAAATGAAAGAATCCCCAGAATGACACTCAGTCTGCCAGGGGATGAGACAAGAAAGGAATTCCTTCTGAAATTCTATCCTACCACCTTGAGAATAAAGGTTTATTCTACTCTCTCAATAACATCTTCTCCCACGGCAGAAAGAACACAAGCTATTACTAAGCCAATCCTGAGGCCGGACGAGCTTGAGCTGGGCGTACTAATCGAAGCGTCACCTTCTTTTTCTGTAAAATGGATACTTCACCTCTTTCAGTTGTTGTGAGGATTAAATGAAAAAATGACAAAATGTTCAGCATGGCATCCAGAGCTTACAAGACACTCAACAAATAATGCTATTACAAACAGGAATGTAGGCGGCTAAAGAGCAGATAACTCTTTATTATTCAACAATACGTCGTGAAGTTACTCTAGGTTTTTTTTTTAAAGGTAGTAAGAACATTTCAACCTAATGTGGAAAAAAATACTGACGGTTTATCTGGTCTTTATCACTACATATTCTTCCAACCTTTAAAAACTCTTTCAAAGCAAGAAGGAAAATCCAACAAGCTCTTTATATATACACTTAGATGAGAAGTAACCTAGCTTCCACCCCTTACTAGCTGGGTGACTGTGGACTCACCCTCTCTGCACCTCAGCTGTCCTATCTGTAAAATGGAGATGATAATAGTAAAATCGTTGTAAGTTTAAAATGAATTAATATGTATGAAATACTGAAAAATATCTGGCACAGAATAAGCGCTTTCACTATTATTATTGTCATTATTACTCAGTATTATTATGCCAAATTTATTCCTAAAGGATTTCTCTCTGAATAAAACAAAAATGTAGACTAGAATGTGAGGAAAAAAAGGGGAAACTTGAAAAAAACCTTAAATGTCTGCCAGCAAAAAAACATAAAAAGTAAAATTTAAAAAGTGATACCTCCAAGTTAATACAAAATTTCTCCATGAGAGATAATATCATAGAACAAAATCAGAAATGAAAATTTAAAGAACGCTGCAAAAGATAATAAACAACTTTTTAGTAGTCATAAAATTTTCGAGTATATTAAAAAAAACTAAAATTTTAAAGAGATCACCAGGTCTTTTAGTGAATTTAACGTTTAAGAAAAAACTTAACGGGGGCGCCTGGGTGGCACAGCGGTTAAGCGCCTGCCTTCGGCTCAGGGCGTGATCCTGGCATTATGGGATTGAGCCCCACATCAGGCTCCTCTGCTGGGAGCCTGCTCTTCCTCTCCCACTCCCCCTGCTTGTGTTCCCTCTCTCGCTGGCTGTCTCTATCTCTGTCAAATAAATAAATAAAATCTTTAAAAAAAAAAAAAAGAAAGAAAGAAAGAAAAAACTTAACGATACTACTTTGAACTAAGTTGCCCCAAGCTCCATTTAAAAGAAAGGGGGGGGTAATCAGAAGGGGGAATGAAGCATGAGAGACTATGGACTGAGAAACAAACTGAGGGCTTCAGAGGGGAGGGGAGGTGGGGGAATGGGATAGACTGGTCGTGGGTAGTAAGGAGGGCACGTATTGCATGGTGCACTGAGTGTTATACGCAACTAATGAATCATCGAACTTTACATCGGAAACTGGGGATGTACTGTATGGTGACTAACATAATATAATAAAAAACATTAAAAAAAAAGAGCTTAAAAAAATAAATAAATAAATGCAACCCGCCATCTGATAATTTGAGCTTCTGGCTCCACCTCCTGGCCAACAGAAATACAGCAGCGTTCCCACCACAGAACACTCACGCGGCATCCGTCTGCAGAGGATTCAAGTACCGGCCTTGTTCCAAGTTTAATCTATAAACTTCAGAGCTGCAAAGTAATGAGTAAAGTTAGCAATCTGGTAAACTGCCATGAACTTCGCTTCAAGTAAATATAAATTTTACAAATATACACATATATCTCTTGCTTCCAGGGCATGACTTCCCTTTGTAAAACTTACACCAAAATGTATTTTAAAAAATAATCACCTTACTTTGTGAGTTTGTTCATACATAAAAGCGATTTAAACCAAGGAAGTATTATGAAGTTATTAGATGGAATACTATTTACAAATAACATAGAGAATACAAGATCCAAAATGGATCTATATGTATATAGAAGAAAAGACGAGAAGGAAATACAACAAAATATCATTTTCCTCTGGGTGGCCTGACAATGGGTGGTTTTCTTAATACCTTTTAATATTTTTCCAACTCTCTAAAATGGATATGTATTGTTTTTATCATCATATAGAAGGCAGCTTTTAAAAATGAAAAGTTTAAAAATGTCATGGAATGGGGCTAAGAAACTGCCTTCACCACCGGTATGACCCTGGGAGGCACCCATGTCGCACTAGGTTCAGCGCACCACGCTAATAAAAGTCAAAAGTGTAATTCCTCAATGAGCAGCTACTCTGGAACTGTACCCTTTGAGCAACTGAAAGGCAGGGATCATGTCTTACTCCTCTTTTAATCCCTCTCCTCGATTTCAACAGAAGCTGTTTGAGGGGTGGAAAGGAGAAAACAAAGGCTCAGACCCAATACCTTGCGCCAACAAAGTACAAGTCACAGGAAGGATAGTGGTAGGAGAAATCTCTCCCGAACTTTGGTATTCTGGTTTTGTAGTAAAAACCCGATTGTGAGTGAAATTCGATGTATCTGTCATTATGTAAGAAAACAATCTGAAAATGAAACAAGAACATGAGTTGGCTGAGGTTTCTAGGAAAAGCGCTTACTTCATCACCACTAGAACTGACAGAGCAAGAACACCCTGATCTCTCCCAGCCTCTTTCTGTAAGTGCGACGTGTACACACACAACTCTCTATCACGATGAAGAATCAAACCTCTCCCCGCTTTTTTTTTTAAATGTTTTTTTTATTATATTATGTTAGTCACCATACAGTACATCCCTGGTTTTTGATGTAAAGTTCGATGACTGCTTTCTTAATGCCTTCCTGAACCCGAGGTAGTTTTTCTTGCCTTCTAACAGAGACTTGAAACAAATACCCTTCATTTATCCGGCACCAGCACTTGACAAGGTGGAGCTCTGCTCAGCAACCACAAGTGATTTCCTATTTTACTTCAGAACACGTTCTAATAATCTCACGATTACCAATCAGGGTTTGATAAACCCTCTAATGTATTTCAAAAGTAGCTTAAGAATCTGCAGATGCTATTTAACAGCAAATTTATCAATATCTAGAGAAAATACATTATAAAATTACATGTCCCCAAACACACGATTAATGACCACTATAGGCAAAAGAATAAACTGTATTCCATAGTTTCCAGAACTGAGACAATATATAAAGTCATGTTAGCTCAGAAAATTCCATTTTCCTTCAAGATGACATCACTAAAAATTTTTTATTTTCATTTTTTAAAATTTAAAATTTTATTTTAAATTGAATAAGGTACTTCACTAACAATTTTATAACTACTGAAAATGACACGAGTTGAAGGATGGGCTAATGGCACCAAAAAAAGAAAAGAAAAAATATATATATATTTAGCTGTGTTTTGAACAGTTTCAGAACCATTCCACCAACCACCTATTTGCAGGGTTAAGAAAATTAAACACACAATAATGCTATTTTACTTTCCACGTATGAAAGCAACACGGCAAGTAACACTTGTTTAAATGAAATAATTAAAAGTCACAAATCTACACTCTAACGTGGTCTAAAAAAGATGGCTGCTCCCAACTCCCGACAATACAGATAAGGTTTCATGCATGATATAGAAAACCGATTTTGATATTAGACTTGCCAAAGTCTATCACCGTTGTTTTAAAAGATACTCTATGTATCATATACATGTGTCAAACTAAAAATATATTAATAGAAAATGATGGTTTTTATTTTACTATGCAGCCATTTTTAATGTAACAATGGAACATCCTAAAAATACTTCTCATGACTTCTTGAGGACAGCCAGTACCAGCCAACACTATCAAGCATACCTTTGAATAGTCATCAGACAAAGTTGCAAAGGTGACAACTGAAAAACAGAAAATAGTAAGAAAAATTACAATTATCAATCCACGTTCATAAAAATGCAAACTTGATGCAAAGATTCTAACTCAACACAAAAATTATATGCAAATACCGGGTTTTTTCCCCTTTCTTGTCTTTTCGTTTAGACAAAAATAAAGTTGCCGTATTATATTGGCCCCAAAACACCAAGTGGAAAATTAAAAGCTTTTTAATTTCTCAACACAGATCAATCAGATTTTCTGCAGAACTAAAGCGAATTAAATAGATACTCTCACAAAACGTAATGACTTCTAAACTCTCCCAGTTTCTCTGAGAAGCTCAAAATAAAAGACATTAAAAAACATTCAAAAATTCTTTTTAAATTATTTATTTAAAAAAGAGAATAGTAGCTTTTTACTCATTCACCATACATCTGCTAAACATAAATAAAAAGTGAAAACAGTTGTTATTAGCAGAGTTATTAGTGGAGTTTGTCTTGTTTTTAAAAAGGAAAGGGTAAAACCAGTTGGAGAAGACTTAGCCCATTAACTGCTTTTCTCTCAACCCCAAACACCAGGCACCTGACAGAAAGACCTCCACTCTCCCTGCCCTTCCCCCGGGACAGTGACTTCTCTGACGAGAGGGCAGAGTCTATGAATGCCGGTGGGAGGCACATGTGACTATATGGACTCTATCGCATTAGAAGGGGAAGGGGAGATCTATAATCACGTGAGCCCTTTATTATTTTTTTTTAAGATTTTATTTATTTATTTGACAGAGAGAGACAGCCAGCGAGAGAGGGAACAAAAGCAGGGCGAGTGGGAGAGGAAGAAGCAGGCTCCCAGCGGAGGAGCCCGATGTGGGGCTCGATCCCAGAACGCCGGGATCACGCCCTGAGCCAAAGGCAGATGCTTAACGACTGCATCACCCAGGCACCCCTCACATGAGCCCTTTAAAATCAGAGTTTTCTCCCACTGGTGGCAGAAGGGGAAGTGAGAGAATGGAAGCAGGAGAAGGACCCAATGAGTAGGTGTGGCTTACAGATGGAGAAGACCAGGTGACAAGGAGTGCCGCCAGCCTCTGGAAGCGGAGAGTGGCCCCAGCCTGACAGCTGGTAGGAAACAGGAACCCCGGTCCCACAAACACAACAAACTGCATTCTGCCAACACCCAGAAAGCTTCGAAGCTGATTCTTGCCCAGAGCCCCCGAATAAGAGCCAGGTGGGCCTGGCTGACAGCTTGAGGTCAGCCCTGAGCACAGAACACAGCAGAGCCTGGATGAACTTCTCCTACAGAGCCGTCAGTTAATAAATGCCACGTTTTAAGCTGCCACATTCATGGTAATTTGTTACACAGCAAAGAAAACTTATACACAACCCATTCCCATTTTTAAAAAGCAGAAAAGTAGCCACATACAAAAAAGCTATTTTCATGAATTGCATCTCTTACTTACCCTCTGAATCTAAACACCTTTCGAACTTCAAGGATAACTGATAGGTGTCATAACATCGAACCCGAGGTTTATATGTTCCTATAAAAAAATTAATGTGAGGTAAAACCTAAAAGACATCCTTTTCATTGTCAATATCCTGCAGATATATTAAGTATACTATTTGTTCAGAGGTAAACAGGATTCATTATAACCACATGAAAGAAAAAGAATTGAAAAGCAGCCCTCCCCAACATCCCAAGAAGAAAACCAGCAAAGGATACAAACAAGCGAGTCATAGAAAATGAAAAACTACTAAACTCCACAAATACTCTAGCAAAGTAGATGAAAACAATGAAATAGTTATTGTTCATCAGAATGGCAAAGATTAAACTACAGTTAATAACTGTGTAGATGAGGGTGTTAAAAAAAGAAGTATTCTCACACACTTGGTGATTAGTATAAATTGTTACAACTTCTTTGAAGGATAATATGGCAATATGTGTAAGATATATGACGTTTATACACCTTCAATCTGTACTGCAACTTATACAAATTTATCCCAGAGAAACCCACTCAGAAGCGTACCAAAGACATGAAGAGCGTTCACTGCAGCACTGTTCACAGATGGCCAAAAACTGAATGCAAGTAAAATGTCTACTGATACAAAAATGGTTAAATAAATGATGGCGAATCATCATATAGCTCATGAAGCGGACGAGGCAGACCTGTACTGACAGGGAAAGCCGCCGAAACACACCACCAACTAAAAGGGAGAGTACAGAGAAGCGGGTGAGTGCTGCAGAGTGGTGCCTATGGCCCCATGTTTGTAAAACACTGATCACACAAGCACTCTGTACAGAGAAAGTGCGAAAAACAAGCACAGTGATTGTCTATCTCTGTGAAGGGCAATTTTAGGGCCTTTCCCATTTTATCTTATGCATTTCTATAATGTCTGCATGTTTTATAAATGTATCATGTTTGCAATCAAGAAAAAAAAAAAGGCACGGGGCGCCTGGGTGGCACAGCGGTTAAGCGTCTGCCTTCGGCTCAGGGCGTGATCCCGGTGTTACGAGATCGAGCCCCACATCAGGCTCCTCTCCTATGAGCCTGCTTCTTCCTCTCCCACTCCTCCTGCTTGTGTTCCCTCTCTCGCTGGCTGCCTCTATCTCTGTCGAATAAATAAATAAAATCTTAAAAAAAAAAAAAAAAAAAGGCTGATTTTTAAAACTAATGGATAATTTTTTTAAAAAAAGGAATGAGGTAGTCCCTGAGTCCCCAAGACCTCATTTAAAAATAGTATGATATACATATATACATGTTTACTACATTATCAGATATATATTATATAACTCTTTATGTATATAAAACTATATAAGGGGCGTCTGGGTGGCTCAGTCAGCTGAGTGTTTGCCTTCGGCTCAGGTCATGATCCCAGGGTCCTGGGACTGAGCCCCATATTGGGCTCCCTGCTCAGCTGAGAGTCTGCTTCTCCTTCTCCCTCTGCCCCTCCCCCTGCTCATTTTCTCTCTCTCTCTCTCTGTCTCCCAAATGAATAAATTTTAAAAATCTTAAAAAAAAAACACCTATATACAGGGGCACCTTGGTGGCTCAGTCAGTTAAGTGTCTGCCTTCAGCTCAGGTGATGATCCCAAGGTCCTGGGATCGAGCCTTGTGTCAGGCTCCCTGCTCAGTGGGGAAACTGCTTCTCCCTCTCTCCCCTGCTGTGCTCTTTTCTCTCACTATCTCTCTCTCTCAAATAAATAAACAAAATCTTTAAAAAAAAAAAGCTATATATAGCATATACAGTTCTTACATATGAACCGGAGGCTAAAAAATGTGGATAGTGTTAGTACTGAGACAACCATTAACATAAAACAAAAGAGACTGGCATGTTGATGCATAAAAGTTCTGTCAAATAAGAAAGTGTTTGGAAAAGGGATACAGATGGATAACGTTAAGCCAGCAAAATAAAAAAAAGTATATGGACAATATACAGGATATATGTACCAAAATCTCAGCCAAACCACACACTGGGTAAGGCTCTTCTAAATTATAACATGTTGAAAGTTCCCTATATGTTATGGCTTTTTGGAACCTATGAATACTTCTAATATAATATCTTAGTAACATAAAATATATTAGTCCATAATGCAGAAAATTATGTTAAAAGTGACCCTTCCTGGAACTCTCATTCATTGTGGGTAGGAGTGTAAAATGATCTGAACAGTTTGGAAAAAGTCTGGCAGCTTCCTATAAAACTAAATAGATACCTACCCTATGACCCAGAATGTCCTCAAAACAAGCCTGTATAAGATTGTTCATCATGCTTTATCAGTAACAGCCCCAAAAATGAAAACACTGCAGGTGTCCATCAAATGGAGAATGGATAAATAAAGTCTAGTATATTCTTATAAGGAAATACTACTTGGTAAAAACAAACAAATAAACAAACAAACAACAAAACTACTGGCGCACATAAAAACATGTATGAATCTTAAAGCCCTAAGAAAATAAGTCTCACATAAAAAGAAACCATAGTGTATGACTGCACTTACATAAAGTTCCAGAACAGGCTAAACCTGTCACCGGTACCAAAAACAAAAAAACAAAAAAACCCACAACAGAGCAATGGTTGCCTGTGCATGGGTGGGAGCAGGATTGACTGTGAGGGGCATGAAAGACGTTTCTGGGTAAAAGGAATGTTCTGGATCTTGACTGGGGTTTGGCTTACACCAGGTGTATGCATACAGGTGTATGCATCTGTCAAAACTCCTCAAAAGATCTGTGCATTTCACTGTATGTAAATTTACCTAAAAGAAAAACCACAAATAAAACTCAACTCTAGATAATGGTATACGTGCTGAGTTATTTATGGGAAAAGTACCTGAAATGCATCAAAAAACAGGATGGACTGAGGGATGGACAGAGATGGACAGATATGATCGAGCAAATACTACTGAGAATCTAGGTGGTGGGCAAAGGGATGTTCACTGTACAATTTTTTCAGTATTTCTGTATGTTTGAAACTTTTTATAGTAAAATGTTAAGGTAATAAAAAAAAAGTGACCTTTCCCATCCTAGCACTTCCTGCTATGAAATGTATGGAAATCATGAACCAAAAAGATGCTTACCAGTTGCTAAGATATACTGTCCATCTTTTGACACCTTAATAGTGGTGCAAACAGTAGGCATTTCAAAATCCTGAATAAGTTCAATTCTCCTGCGGACATCTACGAAGAGAGGAAACACATAATGGATTTAACTACCAAGTGCTTATTTTATTTCCTAAAAAGACAAAGCACACAGAGCAGTCACTGCGAACAGGTCAACAACGTCCCCGTGCTTCCAAGCCTTGGGAAAGTACACCCATACAGCCCAACCCATCACACGGGGAGGTTTTTTCTTAGCTCATACATTAGTTTTTTATTTTTATACGTTAGTACTTTATTTTTACTTTTTAAAAAGAAAAAAGTATCATCACTAATTGAAAAGAAAAATGTTCACAATGGTGTATCAAACATCCAGTTTCAAGACCTGGATAAAGAGGGAACAGAACAAACATCACACCACTATCGCTACTCAGTCACAACTAAGACAAAAATCTTAGCATTTTTTTTCTCCTAAATAACAAGCTTAAAATCGTCAAAATCTTAAGTTTATATAAGAAACTGCTACCAACCTGACTTTTGTCTCTGAGCCAAGAGGACCCAAGCTAGAGTAAGATTTAGAGCAATCTCTCTGGTTCAAAACTGGCTCTCACGGGGGCGCCTGGGTGGCACAGCGGTTAAGCATCTGCCTCCGGCTCAGGGCGTGATCCCGGTGTTATGGGATCGAGCCCCAAGTCAGGCTCCTCCCCTATGAGCCTGCTTCTTCCTCTCCCACTCCCCCTGCTTGTGTTCCCTCTCTCGCTGGCTGTCTCTATCTCTGTCGAATAAATAAATAAAATCTTTTAAAAAAAACAACTGGCTCTCACAAAACCTAGTTGGCTTCTATAAGACTGTGGATTCTTGCTGGCTGCTATCATAACAATGGGCCTACCTCAAGGACGGTTCATGACTCTATGGCACATTACTGCCTTTATTAAATTAAACCCAAACATAAGATTCAAACAGAGTAGGAATGGCCTACTTGATATGGAAGACACTCGATAAAAGTTTTGAGATGGGCTGAGAGAAAGAGTTGATGAACAGTTTTTTCCTCTAATTAATCCAGATCTGTCTTCCTACACACTAGGACGCTGACGTGGATGGGAGGCATCAGAAGAAATCCTCATCCGGGAACATTACTAAGGCAGCAGTTCTTGTTTTCCTTTGATTCAAAGTTTTCTCATCTAACTTCAGTATTATCTAGACAAAGCCTTCTCTTCCAAGATGCTTCTCTTGGGGTATTTCTCTCACACCCAGAAGAAACCTCTTCAACATCTTAGTCTTTGATTTTTAGAGATGAATTTAAACAACATATATGGAAAGAAAAATCATCTTTCACATATGACGAGTTGTGATGGAGAAACTGAGTGAAAATTTGTTTAAAAAAACCGATCGATGCCTTAAAGTTGTAAGGAAAGTAACAATTCGGTGTGACACCCGAAACCTCACTGTTAGCGTGAGATGAATTTTTAAGTGGGTAAAGGTTGCCCCTAAGGTGACTGGCCTACGTTGCAGGATGCCTGGGAGTCACCATCTGCCTGTACCCTTAAAAAAAAAAAAAAAAAAAAAAAAAAAAGAACTGTTCTTACATTTTTCCCAGCCACCATAAATTAAAAAATTAACATCTTCTGCAATGACCTTTTAGTAAAAAGATTTTGATACAACGGAGAACAAAGCAATTACGGCACTGTTAAGACAGACTTCCTCCTCGGGTCTCCTGCACTCTATACAGCAACCCCCTAGCCATACCTAAGCCATTTCTCAAGGTTACTGGTGCAGCTGAGAACCTGGACAGGTAAGGTAACATGTCTCCTCTGGACAAAGAGCAGGCTTGCTTGCAGCCTGCTATAAAAGCAGCGGACTTCCCAAGCTCAGTGTTCGTCAGCTGCAACACAAGCCCCCCTGTGCGCCAGCCGCCTTGGGGGCTCTGCTGAGCGCCCCTGGGGGACTCAGGGCAAGGGGAACTGACAGCAATATGCTGACACTCATACCACTGAGTAAGGGAGTCCTCATCTCCGACCCAGGAGTTGCGTCTTTCACTATTACCCATGAAATAGTACCAGGCTAACTTATTAGTTTCTAAGTAGGTAGAATTAAACCCCATATTCACCAGGAACATACCAACCACAACAAAAAGTTTCTTAGGAAGGAAAAAGGCAAAAAGTATATTTTCCACTGTATTAATTGCACTGTATTTTTGTAAACCTCCACTTAAATATAATAACAAACGAGTGAAAGCACTGTAATATGGATCACAAATTAGGCCAAGTGGGAAAAAATAATACTCACCAACATCTTTCTTCTGTAGTGCTCTCTTCTTCCTGTCAGAAAGCCACTTAAAGAAAATAAAGAGACTTTATTTCAAATCATATTTACTTTGTTTTTCTGCTTACAAAAATGCTCATATTAAAAAATCAAAACCTTACAGGAATATATTAACATAGGAAGTGAAAATAGTCTATAATCCCAACCCTGTTAACATGTCCTCTGGATTTTTTTCTGGTATATATTTATACATTAGACAGTAAGTTTTAGAACTGCTATGTTTTACACAAAAGAAAACGAATTCATCCGGAAGGCAATAAGCCTCAAATATTATGGGTTACAATTAATATATGGAATAACTTTATTTATTCAAGTGAAATATTAATAAGTAAAACATTAAAAGGAGAAAGTTTCTAAAACATTTTTTTTTACAAAGAACAAAACTAGATCATTAACTAACCAAATAGCTGATACTTGATAATGAAGAAATGTCACTCTTAAGTCCTATTCATTGACAGCAGACTTTATTCTGAAATTAATAAAGCTCAGTGTGGTAGGCAGGGTAATTCAAAGCCCAAGTCTCTCACGTGGCCTATCTACCTCATCCCCACTCATCCTCTCCCCAGCTACAGTCATCTGCACGCAGCAGCGCAGATTAAAGCCCAAAAATGGCTCCCAGAAGCACTAAGGATAATACCCTAACCTCCCACCTGAGCCTTCAGGGCCCATCTTTCCAGCCTTACCTGCCCCCAGTCTGTCCTGTCAGCATACCACAGTCACACCCGTGCCTCTTCTGTTTCTCCAGCATGCCAAGTGCACTCCTACCTGGAAACACTTACACTTTCTCTTCTCTCAGCACTGAAAACTCTTCCCCCATCTTCACATGACCGGCTCCTTTCCATTATCCAAGCTTCTGCTCCTAACACCTCTTTTAGAGAGGCCTTCCCTGAAGGCTTTATCCAAACCACTTTCTCTGACCACTTTAGTCCCAACACTCTCTTCTAGTTACACATCATTCAAAGCACTTATCATTATCTGAAGTTGTCTTCTCGTTTGTTCACTCAGCCTTTTTCCCAACAGGGAAACTTATCTGACACGTTCACCATACATCCCAATCTCAGAGCAGGGCTCCCAGAATGCAGTTACTTCTTAACAAATGTGTAGAATGAACAAAATGAGAAAGATCATGCTGTGTGAAGAATAACTGCAAGATAAGGAATTATCTAGCCTGAATTCTGAAAAGGATGAATCTAATCACTGATTCCAAATCTTTCAGGGGCAGACACAGTGAAGAGCTACATTTATTCTGATTTCTAAGGGCAAGAGTCAAACCAACACCAGGATGCTATAAAACGAAAGTTTTAAAACCAATATCTACCCAGTAATCTAAAAATGGAAATGAGCTCCTGCTTGAAGTTTCCTCTCACTGGAAGTGCTTGGACAGAGGCTTGACAAAGACTTATAAGAAATAAAAAACCCAATCAAGGGTGAGCTTGGATAAGTCACCCTTCCCATCACTGGATCTGTTGCCTATTTTAAATATGAGAAGGCTGTAAAGGAATCACTATTTTCCCAGCCCCTTCCAACGCTGAGGTCCTAAGTTAAGGTCAGCAAGGTTCAGAAATACTGCCCTCTACACCATAAATTCTGCAGATGCATTTTCTTGCTCACTCATGTGTCTCTAGAACTTGGCATACAATAGGCATCCAACAAACAGCTGATGAATGGGGGAGAAATGTCTGTAACCAATCTGTCCACGCTTTCCTCCTCTGTGTGGCAGAAGCTGTGACCACCCCGAGAAGCCCAAAGGGACGCGTCCTCTGTTCTAAAGAACTTGACAAAAGTTCCAGAGAAGCTCATCGATCCTGATCACCCTCGGCCCCGCTTCCGGCGCGAGGACAGCAGTGTCCTCGTCTACCAGCACCGACCAGCTCCCCCTGGGCACCGTCACTCGCCTCTCGGCCTCCCGAGCCAGGGGCCGGCCAGGGCGAGGCTGACACAGAGGCCAGGGCCGAGGAGAGGGGCGGCTGCCTTGTCAGGAGGGGGACCCCGAAGTGCCTCACCTCGGGCAGCGACTTGCCGCAGCTGAGACTGTAAATCTTCACCTCGTTTAGGCTGGACACCTGCATGGCCGGGCAGAGCAGCTGCGACCCGCGTTCCTCCCCGGGCCCCTCTCCCCGCGCCGCACGCGAGCATCAGAATCTTAAGCGTGTCCCGGGTGCGACTGGGCGGCGTGCGGCGTTAGCGCCGGCTGATGACGCATTCCCCGCGCCGGAAGAGCGCCAGTTGCCGGAAGAGGGAAGTGGAGAGGAAGGGGCTTTGGCGAGGCGACGCCGCGACGGGGGTGTTCCGGAGCCGCTCTCTTTCCCCTCCACATCCGAATGTTAGGAAGCCACTAGGGTTGCTGTCCTGGCCGAGGTGTCACGGTCCCCAGTGAGGCAGGCGGTGCTGGCCTGGGGGCTGGATCAAGGGAATCAGAGTGGATTTGTATTCTTTTCTCTCCGGTGTTTCAGCAACGATACATCACAAATATATGCTCTTTAAAGCTAGTGTATTAAAAATGTTACTTTCGTCGGATTTGTTTGCCGTTCATCCACTAAGGAGGGAAAGGAAAAAAGCATACTAAGGAAAGTGGTAACGGAAGTGGAGATCAAGGACGAAGTGCTTTTGAAACTGACGTATTTTGAGACGGGTGTGTGACAGTAACGACAGACGCCGCCCCTCACTACATCGTTTCAGAAAGTTCGCAGACTCTCTTGATTGTCCAGTTACATAGAAAACAGCCTTTACTGTTGCCTAAAGGTGCGGATTGTAGGATTTTCGGCATAAATGGAAAGTTAAGTACGTTAACAGCAGTCAAACGCGTCCCTTTGAAATGGTAACGTCCCTTACATGTAACTGAGGTGGGTCATTTTGAGCATAGGCGGCATTAGTCTTTGGCAAAGTGAGGACTTCTGGGCTTAACAATTTTCCTTTTGTTGTAACTGTCCTCAAAGTTCTGGTCCAGAGTCTTACCTTGTGCTTGACCGTTTCTTTGAGGAAGTATGCAGGACTGTCATCCTCCTTGGGGAGGCAGTGTGCCACAGTGGGAAGATCATGGGCTGCATAGCAATAGTAAAATAGGCCTTTTAAGCAAGTCATAAAAATAGAAAACATTTATTTTCCAAAAATATGCAGGATGATTTCCAAGAAATCTTAAATACTTTTATACAAATAATACTACTTTTATTATTTCCACAAATGTATTGTAAAAGCCCACTGACTGTAAAACACAATAGTATCTGTCACTTATTAAATGCTATGTGCCAGAAGATATGTAGATCTAATTTTTTAAAAGATTTTATTTATTTATTTATTTATTTGAGAGAGCGAGAGAGAGAGAGCACCAGCAGGGGGAGTGGCAGAGGGACAAGCTGACTCTGGGCTGAGTGGGGAGCCTGAGGCAGGGCTCCATCCCAGAACCCTGACATCATGAACTGAGCGGAACCCCATCAGCCCTATCCTACTAATTTTGATAATTAAGGGCCCTAGGCCATTTCACTTTATTCAATCCTATTTCCCACCCGCCCCTAAATTTGCCTTCTCATTCGTTAGCATTGGTTTCATTATTCTGGGTTTTTTTTTAAGATTTTATTTATTTATGTGACAGAGAGACAGCCAGCGAGAAAGGAAACACAGCAGGGGAGTGGGAGAGGAAGAAGCAGGCTGCCAGCGGAGGAGCCCGATGTGGGACTCGATCCTGGATCGCCGGGATCACGCGCTGAGCCGAAGGCAGACGCTCAACGACTGCGCTACCCAGGCGCCACTCGTTATTCTGGTTTTGAATCTTTACTCGTGCTAATCTGGATTCTGGAATGCCCTCCCTTTCTCCTTATGTCCAAATTCCACCAGCTCCACAAAATTCACCTTTTGAATATCTTGCTTTCACTGTACTGTATAAGGACCTTTATGGCAATTATATATTTCTGGTAGATTTTTGTTAGCAACAGACATCGTAATTTAACATACTGTACAATGACAATAATAATGAACTTAGATGTAATGCTGTCCTGGAAGCCTAGGCTTGGAGGTTTCCTTCAGGCGTTCTGGTTTCCTTAAGTCCCCACGACCTCTCAAGGCTAACTCAAATGTCATTTTTCAAGAGCCCACAAAGCATCTTCCTTTATTAAACTCGGAACGGTCTCCTTGTGAACATGTCCTTCACTCTTTTATCTTCTTCCTCCCTCATTTTTATTACTATAGGAAAGTGTTAATATAGTTGAAAGTATAATAGTGTATTAAACTCATTATGTATCATCCAGCTTCAACAGGTCACATGTGATGCCTCATGCTTCCATTATACCCTCACCACTCTCTCATCCTTAGGTTATTTTGAATGATTTTGAAGTAAATCTGTGGCAATTATCTTTGTGGGTTGTAATGTACTTGTCAGACCACCCCTCCATCTAGACTCAGTGGCAACATTGGGCCTTTTTAAAAAATATTTATTTGATTATTCTTTTGTTTACAAACCCTCGTGTTGAGGGCTGAGCCCTGGGCCTTAATTCATCTCTGGGTTCCCTGGGCCAACCGAGTGCCTAGTATGTAGCACACTTTCAGTAAGTACTTCTTCATAAAAATGAAT
Source organism: Ursus maritimus (assembly GCF_017311325.1). Taxonomy (NCBI): domain Eukaryota; kingdom Metazoa; phylum Chordata; class Mammalia; order Carnivora; family Ursidae; genus Ursus; species Ursus maritimus. The sequence continues at coordinate 2,029,992 of NW_024426774.1, read as the reverse complement.
CAATTAATTTATCACTGCTCATCCTGACCCAAAGTCCTAATTCTTTGATCCATACATCATAGCCTTTGGTAATACTAAGAACAGCATATCCCTATGCCAGGTGATTATTGTTTCAAACACGCCCATTTCTACATCTTATGTCTCCAACAAGAAATGTCAGAGCTTCAAGTCAGGAACCACACACGAGGGAACACCGTGTTTTCTGTGAAATAAAACAAGGTGTTCTTGGTTCCTCAGTGCCAAGACAGGTCCCTCCTATGGCCTGAGGGTTTGACCTACTGCTCTCTAGGGTTGCTTTCCACTGAGGACAAAACCACAAAGCAGGGCGCCTGGGTGGCTCAGTGGGTTAAGCATCTGCCTTCAGCTCAGGTCATGATCCCAGGATCCTGGGATCGAGCCCCACATGAGGCTCCCTGCTCAGCGGGGAGTCTGCTTCTCCTTCTCCTGCCCCCCCCCCGCTTGTGCTCGCTCTCGCTCCCTCTCTCTCCCTCTGTCAAATAAATAAAAATCTTTAAAAAAAAAAAAAAAAAGAACTGCAAAGCACAGTGTGGTTTCTCCAGTGTTTCTAGCATCGTGTATAATACAAACAGTTCTGAGGTTACAATGAACTTTGAATGTAGTGCTTATTAGTTGCCTATGCTTGGAGAACAGACTCTAGAGCCAGATTGCCCAGGACCAAATCCTGATTCCACCACTGGCTACCCAGAGAAAGCCTGGATATAGTGAGTTAACCTAATCTCTCCCTGCCTCTGTTTCCTCATTTGAAAAATGAGGATAATATGAGTACCTACATCAGAGGGCTGTTGTAAAGATAAAATGAGCATATGCCATAAATCATTCAGTCCAGGACACCTATTTCTAACATCCCCGAAATGAGGGTGTGTCTTGTGTGTCATGCGTGTTTTGTTGACAGTTTTTTCCTTGAGTGGTACTTGAGGTAATGGTGCATCTTATAGTTAATGGGCATTTATTTATTAATTAATTTATTTATAAATAGGTTCCATTCCCAACGTGGAGCTCGAACTCACAACCCTGAGATCAAGAGTCACATGCTCTACCGACTGAGCCAGCCAGGCGCCCCCTTGGGCTTTTAGATTCAATAAAATAGAGATGGAGCACTGGAACAGCGCCTGACCTGGTGAGCACTGTGCATTAGTTGCTATTATTTAGTCCTGGGAACCAAAATATTTAAAACTGTTTAAGAAAAAAAGAGCCAAATTTAGGCTCCAGATACTTTAAATGGTCTGTTATGAGTTGCCATTTCAGAAGCTTGCAAGTACTATCCAAGATTCCCCTTCCAATTCTCTCCCACCACGATTGATCTCCAAACCCTTCTGATTCTACTTCTCAGACGTCAGATTCATTCTTCTCTGTTCCCACCGCTGCAGGAGTTCAAACCTTCATCCTCTCACCTGACCCATTGTAATCCTTTTCTCCGGTCTCTGTTTCCTGCAGGGGACAAAATCATCTCTAAGGGGAAAATCTGATCACATCACACTCCAACTGAAAACTCTTGAGTTCTCCCCAAACCTGAAAGAACACATCTGTCCACTTTTGCTGGCCTCTCTGGCCTTGCAGTTACAGTATCTGATGCTGTCCCTCCTTGCTCCTCTCCCACCCCGACCTTCGCCCCTAGACTCTCCAAGCTGAATTACTTACAGCTTGAAAAATACAAGACCCTCTCTTATGTCTTCATGCCTCCACACCTGCTTTTCTGACTCCTTTCATCTCCCTCTCTCCGCAAACCTTGGTCACTCCCATCCATCCTTCTTCATCTCCCGGAGGCCTTAAAATATCTAAGTGCTCATCAAACACTGTATATAATCTCACTACAGTTTTCTTAAACTGGGGTTTACAACTGTATTCTCAAAAAAAAAACTCTTTAGCGTTTTTTTTTTAATTTCAATAATAGTCTTTTTAACAATTGGTATAGGCAACTCTGATTATCTGGTTGTCCATCTTCTGAAAGCAGTTCAGTGTCAAGGCCGAGTTTGCATTTCATTTACAGTTCACTGATGCCACGTGTCACTACTTTCATTGTCTTGGCTCAGTGATTAGAAGGAGAGGAGGATGGTATGAAGTAATGCGATAGGGACAAGTTTAAGTCAAGTGAAAGTCCAGCGATGTCATGGCCCGCTGTGTGAAAGAAGGTTTTACAGCTCATCAAATAGAGAACAGCGATGGGAAGAATCAAATCCGCTTGATCAGGTAGGGGCAGGGACTGCAAAAGAATTCATGCGGTGCTACAGATTCCTTTAGCGAAGTGGCAAATGGTTTTCATTAAACAGTATTAATCATATTAAATTAATTTGAATTACATTAATTTGAACTTATACCGTTTTGCTTGAAAATAACATATAGATTTACTTCAGGGTATAGTAACACAAGAGCTAAAACCACAATAAACTTAGAGTTGGGTTTATATTTATACATCTTCAAGTCAAACATTAAAAAAAAAAAAGTAAGTCCCAGCTGCAGTGCGGTGTCCTGTGTTGGATCCTGGAACAGAAGGAGGACATTAATGGAAGAATTAGGAAAATCTGAATAAAATCTGTAGTTTAGTTAAGAGTATTGCAGTGTTAACTTCTTAGTTTTGATGAATATACCATGGTTGTGGAAGATGGTCAGAGTGGAGGGAGCTGGAGGAAGGGCATATGGGAACTGTCTGTGATGTATTTACAACTTTTCTGTACGTCTAAAATTATTTCAGAATAAAGTGGGTTTTAAAAATAAGTTAAGCCAGTACTGAGAGTGAGATTTCTTTTTCCCTTACTTGAATGATCATTACTTAAGGTTGAAGAATTTGTAATTTTTTACTTATCCGCATCTCCATAGATTCCTAAACTGCAAGATACAGCTTCAGATCTGGTGGATTGTAAGTATCTCGCCCCGTGTAGATGTCGCTAGGTGTTTGCTGCAAGAATTAATAAGAATAAAATCATCAGTCTCACTGTGTGGACGGTAAGCATTCTAATTTAATGCTTTACACAAGCCTCCTCTCTTCATCTTCACCCAAACTTACAGAGGAGGCAGTCTTAATTTTCCAATATTACAAAAGATGCTAATAATTGTTCCATTTATGTAAAGGAGTATGTGAGATGTTGAGAATACTGTTTTTCATAACTTTTCCGTAGGTTTGAAAGTTTTCAAAGAAAAACAGATTTGCCCCAGGTTGCATGAGAGAGACAGGATACAGACCCTGCCTGATGACTGGGACCTCCCCCTCCTCCTCCGAGCCCAGCCCCCCCCCCCAGGAGCCCGGGGGTCCCTCACCTGCCCATCCCCCTGCTTCTCTGCATTGTCGCTTAGGTTTGCCCATAACCCGTGGAGCAATTTTTCCCTTAAAAATGCCATTAGTTTTCTCTTGCTCTATGACGAACTACCACAAACCGAGTGACTTCAAACCACATAAATATTGGCTCAACGGTTCTGTAGGTCAGAAATCTGGCATGGAATGACTGGACTTAGATTAAGGCAGAAATGAAGGTGGTGGCCAGGCTGAGTTCTGGTCTGGAGGCTCTAGGGGGAAAAAATCAGCTTCCAAGTTCACTCTTGTCAGCGGAATTCATTCTTCTGCAGTCGAAGGACTGTGATCCTTTGTTTTCCTTGCCGGCTGTCAGCTGGGGGCCACTCTGAGCTCCCAGAGGCCAGTCTCAGGTCCTTCTTCCCAGTCCCCCATAGGCAGCTCACAATATGGATCCTTGCATTCTTTCAGGCCACTCAGAGTGGGTCTCTCTGATCTCCTCCTCTGTGTCCAACAGAGAAAACTCTTCTTCTAAAGGGCGTGTGTGAGTCCGTTAGATCCTATTCCAAGATCAACTGATTAATTACCTTAATCACACCTGCTAAAATCTCTTTTGCCATGTAACATAACGTAATAGCCTATCATATGCACAGGGGAAGGAATCACGGAGAGGTGAGGGTCATTGGGTCATTTTAGATCACTGCCGACCACACCTGGATAGCCATCGCCACGGCCATCAATGCCACCATCCAGCACAAGCTGTCTTTCCTGCGGAGGGAGAACACAGTCACTCCTCCCTCCATGCAATAGAGTCCTGGCACAGATCCAGGATTTGACAAATTCAGTTTGGTTAAGCACACCAAGTATTCAGCTGCCACTATGTGTCAACACCACGTTTGAATGGAATTGAAATGCCTTTAGAACTTACTGTAAATTTTTTGTATTTTCTGAGTACTTCTTTACCCTTGACCACACGTACTATAACCATACTCACTCATACATTTGTTCAACAAATATTTATAGAGCTTGTAGTGCACGCCAGGCACAGTTCAGACATTTGTCAATAGGTCTGTTTAGGTTGTAAGCTTCTAGAAGGCAGGTTTCAAGTGAAATTAAACATAAGAAAATGCTCTGTAGGTGACATTATTATACAAAAATTAGTCATTACTATTATTTTCTCTGTGAGCCGGACGGGCATACAGATTTCAGAGCGGATACTGGATAATGGTGACATTTTCAGGAAGCATATGCACACTGGTCCTGCTCTTTATTTTTATATGACCTAATGTTACATCTTTTGGCCATTTCATGTGGCTTGGATAGGAAAGAAAAAGGAATATACAGTTAACTTTTTCACTATTAGAAAGATTCCCTTTTTTTTATTATGCTTTTTTAAAGATATATTTATTTATTTTGAGAGAGACAGAGATCAGGGAGAGGGCCAGAGGGAGAGGAAGAGAGAGAATCCCCAGCAGACTCCCTGCTGAACTTGGAGCCCGACATGGTGCTCAGTCCCACAACCCATGAGATCATGTCCTGAGCTGAAAACAAGAGTCAGAGGCTTCACCAACTGAGCCACCCAGGCGTCCAGTTTTTTTATTATGTTTAAATCCACAAATGTCCAATGGTAAAATAAACTATAGGATGTTTGATCATGGAAATTTATTCCCTAGTTATGACACATAATAGGCACTCAATGTCTGCTAAATTAATACATAAATGAAAAGCCAAATTAAAAAATGATTAAAGCTCTATGCATGTTATTAAGAAATAACATTTCATAAATGTTATTCATATAAATTTATTACTGTTTTCATTAGTATTATTAATATGGGCATTTAATGGTCTTCAGTGAACCAGAATAATTTATTACCTACATTAAGAGCAAAGTTAAGCTGGACTTTAGATGAAGTCAGGTTGTTTTGTTTGCTTGTCGGATTTAGGTGGTGGGGGTGGGGAGGAAGTTATCTTATTTCCACAAGATAATAGAATCCTGCTCTGAAATCTCCCCCTGTTTCCTTCCCCTTTCTCCCTCCCCCTTCTCACACGTTCATCAGCCAAACATTTATTGGACCTGCTGCCAGGCCTTGTGCCTGCATAGGACAGAGCCCACACTGCTAAGGCGTCCTGGAGAGGGAGAAATCAAACCAGGGCAGCTGAGCAGTAAAACAGACTCAAAGACTTCTTACACTTGACCGCAAACAGCCTCACTAGCACCTGTGCCCCAAACCAGACCACGGTGATCACCCCACACCCAGCCCCGGACAGTGAGATCCTACCTCAGTACACATTTCCTCCTCAATCACTTACGTTTTGTATAAAGAATAGCAAATACGAATGTGCATGCATTTCCAGCCTATTTGGAAAGGGATCTTTGGAGTGTTGAGCGTATGGACTTCTTCAAATAAGAACAGATGCTTACTGAGAATGGACACAGGCTAATTATACTGCACAGAATACAAACGGGTGACTCTTGTGCCTGAAAGCTTACCACGAGCTCTCATGACGGAGTTGCCCGCTGACATGTGGCCACAAGCAAATTCATTCCGTCAGAGCTCACAACGTTCTGATCTCAGTGGGTCTTATGCATAGGTATTTGTTGACTTAGTTTTGAGGACTGAGTAGCTAGACTACAATTCTACAATACAATGTTCTGCCTTCGAAGAGCATTTAAAATGATCATGTTATATCAAAGGCAAAAGCCATTGATCTTAGAAAAAGCCACTCATTTTCCGGATGACTTGCCTGGACCTTCCGGAGCTCTAGGGCCTCCTGCTCTATAGAAACAGAGACAGTTACAAGTGTGAGATGCGCAAAGGACTGGTGCAGTCACCCAGGGCCCTATGCTCAGAAAAGCCTTATACTTGGCTTAACACTCTGCTGTCACCATCGTGAAACTCTTAATAATTTTTTAACAAGGGCCCCCACATTAGATACCCTTTCTTATGCACAGGGCATAATGGGCACATCCAGGAGGGTCCCCTAACTCATTTGGGGGATGGAGATATCAGGAAGTGCAGCTGAAAAGGGGGGAAAGAGCCAGATCAGGAACATGGTGCATTTCAAGTTAAGGCAGTTGGGACTTCATCATGGAGCTAATGAGTTTTGAGCCAGAGTGGCATGGTCAGACCTGCAAAAGATTCTGTCTGCGGCTGCTGGGCAAGCTAGCTTTGCAGGGTGCAGTTAGGTAAACAGTGACTGCCATTCTCTAAGTGAGCGAGGAGGAAGGCCTGCGTTCTGCACAGTAGCAGTAGGGAGAGGTAAGAATGGACCCAGCAAATATTTAGGGAGAAACATCAGCAGGCCTCCGTGATTGTTGTTATGGCTAAGGGAGAGGGCCAAATTCAGGGTGCCTCCCAGTTTCAGAGGCAGGCATGATAGTACATAGTGTAAGAGCAGGTTGGGGAGGGGTGCGAGAGATAAACCAATAATTCAAGATGAGATTTATTGTTAAGTTGTCCACTCTCATCACATTAATCTATGGATTCAAGGAAATCCTAATCCAAATCCCAGTGGGCTTTTTTTTTTTTTATAGAAATTGACAAGCTGAAAATGTGTAGAAATACGAAGTTTTTTCCCAAAACACTTTTGGAAAGAAAAAGTTAGAGGACTTACACTACCTGATTTCTAGACATACGGTAAAACTATGGTAATCAAGATAGCTTCTAGGGTAAGAATCAGCAAACAGATCATAAAGAGAATAAAAAGCCCACTAATAAACCTTAATTTATGTAATCATATGATTTTCAATAATGGCACCAAAGCAATCCAGTGAGGCGAGGAAATTCTTTTTTTAAAAAAATATATATAATGTATTATTTATTTCAGGGGCACAGGTCTGTGATTCATCAGTCTTACACAATACACAGTGCTCACCACAACACATACCGAGGAGAGGAAATTCTTTTCAACAAACAGTGTTGGGGCAACTGGATCTCCAGATGGGGAAAAATGGACTTTGAGTCCTACTTCACACCATATAAAAAATATGAATTCAAAATAGATTCTAGATCTAAACATCAAAGTTAAACCGTTAAGATTTTAAAAAGGAAACACAGGAGAATATCTTGTGACTTGGGGGATAGGTAGAGCCTTTTAGGTCACACGCACAAAAAAATCTGTAATCATAAAAGAAAAACTTACAAGTTAGACATCATCAGAGTTAGAAACTTCTGATCTAGAAACACAGTGAAAATGAATAAGCAAAATACAAGTTGGAAGAAAATATTCACAACACATATACCAAAAAGGACCGTTATCTATATATATAGACCGTTATCTATATATATAGACCATTATATATATATAAAGAGTGCGAGGGAACAAGTGTGCAAATGAGATGGAAGTTCAGACAGTCAGTCCTGGCAGGGAAAGAAGCGAGACCAGGAGGAGGTGACAGAACAGGAGGGGGCAGAGGCGTGCTTGTGCGAGCGTGTGTGCAATGTGCACGTGTGTGTGTGTGTGTGTGCACACACGTGCGTGCACAAGAGAGCGTGAGAGGTTCTGTGTGCTTGTGCATGTGTGCGTGCATGTACACATGTGTGTATTGCATGCTTGTGAGTGTGTCTGTGCACGTGCATGCACACGTGACCTGCATCAACCCCAGAGCCGACCGCTGTGGGGTTCAGGGCAAGGCTTGCCACTCCACCCACCTGCACAGTGGCTTGCTCCCCGAAAATGTTGGCAGTGCAGTGCTGAGATCAAGATAGAGGTAAAGTATTCAGGGACTCACATTCCCGACATCTGAAGTTATTGGACGCAGCATGGGTCCTAGATTCATAGTTTCGGCAATGTTTATCAGCAGTTTATGAATGAAGGATATGTTATTCACAGCAATGAGTAACATATGTTAATCGAATAATTAAATTTCTGATTGGTATACTTATTAACTGTAATATTTTTCAAGATAACTATGAGAATCCACTTATTAAACAAACGTTTCCCAGCAACCTACTTTGTGCCAGGCACTGTGCTGGGTGTTGGTGACACAGGGAAGAGTGAGGTGTGATTCATGGCCTCCACTGGCTCACGGCCCAGCTACAGGGACAGATGGGTGACTGGGGACCACAGCCTCATGCACTGCAAGCCGTGAAGAGAGGGATGGGAGATGCCAGGCAGTGTAGAAATCCAAACAAGGATGTGGAAGGGTTTCACAGGCAGGTCATGCTTGAGCGGACTTGTTTGTTTTTAGGTGACCTTTTTTAGTATGTGGTATTTGCAGGTGCTTTCCATCTTTAAGTAGCTTTATTGAAATATAATTCACATACCATATAATTTTCAGTATATTCATAGAGTTGTGTTATCATCACTGCAATTGGTTTACTTTTCATGATCCCAGAAGAAAACTCCATATCCATTAAGAGTCACATTCCATTTCTCCCCAACCCTTCCCACTCCACTCCTCCCCTCCCGTCCCCCAACTCCCCAACTCCACGCAACTACTCATCTACTTTCTGCCTCAGTGGGCTGCCTTATTCTAGATATTTTATAAAAAGGGACTCATATAATACACGGTCTTTTGTGATGGGCTTCCTTCACCTACCATCATGTTTTCAAGGTTCACCCACAGCAAAGCCTGTGTCAACACCCCATTCCTTGTCACTGCTGAATAATGTTCCACCATATGGACATACCACAGGTTACTTATCTCTTCACCGGCTGATGGACATTTGGGTTATTTCCACTTTTGGGCTATTATGAATAATACTGTTATTAACATGTGTCCAAGTTTTTCTGTGGACATTGTTTTTATTTCTTTGATATGTACCTAGGAGTGGAATCGCTGAGCCATCTGGTCGCTAGGTAACATTTAAGGAATTGCTAAACTCTTTTCCAAAGTGGCTGCACCATTTTATATTCCTGCCAGCAGTGTATGAGGGTCCCAACCTGTCTATATTCTTGTCAACACTTGTTTTCTTTTTCCCTTTCTTTCCTTCTTTCTCTCTTCCTTCCTTCCTTCCTTTCTTTCTTTCAAATTTTATTTATTTATTTTGAGAGAGGGAGGGGAGGGATAAAGGGAGAGGGAGAGAGAAAATCTCAAGCAGGGTCCATGCTCAGTGCAGAACCTGACATGGGGCTCAATCTCTAGACCCTGAGATCATGACCTGAGCTGAAATCAAGAGTCAGATGCTTAACTGACTGAGCCACCCAGGTGCTCCATTGTTTTCTTTCTTTCTTTTTTTTTTTTTTAATAATACCCATCTTAGTGTGTATGAAGGTATCTCATAGTAATTTTTTAAATTTCTCTAATGACTGAAGATATTGAGTATCTTTTCATATGCTTACTGGCCTTCTGTATATCGTCTTTGGAGACTGCCTATTCAGATCCATTGCCCATTTTTAATTGGGTTGTCTTTTCATTTTTGAGTTCATAAGGGTTCTTTATAAATTCTAGATACAAGTTCCTTATCAGGCATATGATTTGCAAATATTTTCTGTCATTCTGTGGGTTGTCTTTACCATTTTCTAATGATGTCCATTTGAAGTGCAGAAGTTATTTATTTTTATTTTTGTTCTTATTTATTCAATTTCTTTTGTTGTTGTTGTTGTTACTTGTGATCTTGGTGTCATATCTAAGAAAGTTTTTCTTAACCCAAGATCACGAAGATTTACTGCTCTGTTTTTTTCTAAGGATTTTATAGCTGCAGCTCATTCATTTAGTTCTGTGCTCCATTTTGACTTAGTTTTTGTAGATGGCGATGGGGGCTTGTGGAGGCTCTCTTTTGACTGATTTCCTTTTCTCAGGGAATTATCAAAGTTCTCTGCTGAGGGCGGAGATGGAAGAAGAGAAATTGAACATACAAGGAGAGAGGAGAGTTTGAAATAGTTGTCCAGAAGAGTGGGAGACAAAATGGATCAGGGAAATATAGTACATTACTGGACTGTATCAAGGGTACAACGTATGGTCCTGGTCATAAATGCCAAGGGAAACTGTAGGGGAACGTGGAGCCAGGAATGTGTACAAACAAGCCTATTTAAACTAACCTTAATCTTCCTAGTTACTTCTTCACCACCTACGCCACCTTGCCCAAACCCCTTTGTCTGATCAGTTCACAAACTGATTATTCTTCTGCCTAAGAGAATAAGAGCTTCCTGCTCTGGTCTGGTCTTCCAGTCTTCATTGTCTTATGAAGGCTCCCATGTACATGTAAAAATCTAATACAATTTCTGTGCTTTTCTCCCATTAATTAGTGTTATGCCAGTTTAATTCCTAAGTCCAGCCAGAGATGCAAATAGGGTAGAGGAGAATTTTTCCTCCCCTACAGTTTCACTTGACATTTATGACCAGCAGCATATCTTGGCATGACATATTCTCTGTTTCCTTCAAGACCAATCAGTGTGGTCCTGTGTTTTCCTCCAGCCACATACAACTGCGTGATGCAGACACAGTGTAGGCCGAGAGGTGGATTTTCCCAGGGTCGGATTTTTTTGGCCATCAAGTAAAACAAAACAAGTAAGGGGCAAGAGAGCTCAAAGGGTGGGCAAGGGAGTAGATACACTATGGATTGTGAAGCTTAAGGAAGGAAGTGAGGGCATGACGGGGTGACAGACAATGACGGGACCACTGGATTTGGGTCCCAGGGAGATGGACAGGTAGGGTACAAGGAAAATAAGGCTGTGGTGTTGGGGGGCAAATAATCCACGTGGTAACTGAGGTAGCCATCTGTGTTGGCTAACTGCCTTTATCCAAAGGAAAAAAAGAAAACTTCTCATATTTCTATAACCAGCGGTAACAGGAAGGTTTGGTCCTTGATGTTTACATTTCAAAGAGGTGGCTCCTGGGGCCTTAAGGAAGACCTCTCTGTGTTGTCATGTTGGCCGGAGGCTTCTGTAGCTTTAAAAAAGATTTATAGACATGTCAAAAGGACAGAGGTAGGGTTTACAGACATACTTTTCTCCAGCAAATGCTCTAATAAAAGGAAAGGGAGGCAGGGAAGATCTTGTTCTCTTTGGGCAATCGGGGAAGATCAGTCCCTTTATTTTTGGATTTCACAAGTGGTCAGAGAGCAGAGGCAGGATACTGAGACCAGTGAGGGTTCCCAGTCAGTGGTAACGATAAAGGCTAAGACCACAGGAGTAAAAGACAGATGGGCACCTTCCCTGAAGGAGAAGGGTTCGAAGAAATAAGAGACCAGGGTGTGGCCAGAATCATTTCAGTATGTGGTGCCATCACCAAGCATTAAGTGAGGATGTGTGAGGAGCTAAACTCTTTGAGGATAAGAGGGAGCGCCTTGGGGGTCTACAGACCATCCTAAGCAGAAGCGGGTGGATGTCGTACTGTCCAGTATGGTAGCCACCCTCTATGTGTGACTATTCAAATTTAATACAAATTAAATTACATGTAAAATTCCACTCCTTAGCGTCACTAGCCACAGGTGCCCAATAGACACAAGGCTAGTGGCTGCCACAGAGAGAAGCAGCACAGTTAGAAAATGTTTCGTTTCCACTGGACACAGAAGTTCCGTTGGACGAGACGGCAGAGATTCAAGGCTGCGGTGAGGTGTTGGGGGGGATGGAGGAATAAGAACCTGGAAGTGGCAAAAGGAGCAAGGAAGGTACTTCCCCCTGGAGAGCCAGTGCTAGTAGGTATGGGGGCGAAAAGCAGCCTCCACCTGAGAGAGAGCTCTGAGGAAAATCGTGGCCTCAGGGGAAGCCAGGTTGAGGTCAGCACAAGAAGGTGAGGGAGATTGAAAGAAGTTGGAACACCGGGGGTTTGCTGATGAGGGTTGTGAACTGCATAGGGCACGGGGACAGGGGCTGAGGGTTTGAGGAGGGATAGGAAGGTGGGCAGAAGAAGGGGTGAGATGGGAACGGTGGCCAGGGTGGGGGACTGTGGTTTCCTGTGGTGACTGAGTGAACAGGGATAGGGCATAGTGGCCTCAAGACCCAGACTGGGGCCAGGCTGTGAGCAGAGGTGGGGAACAGGACCGACCTCTTTACTTCAACTTCCTGCAGTCTGTGAAGGGAGATTTTCTTTTTCTTTTAATTTAATTTCAAAATGACAGAAAAGGAATGAGACTAGCATAAGGAATTTCCATAGATACAGACATATGGTGAGATTATATGTAAAAAGAGAGAGATATGTATATCTATATATGTAATATATACATTATTATTATTTTGAACAGTTCAGAGTAAGTTGAAGACATTATGTCCCTTTACCGCCCCCTCTTCCAGCTCTGAAACTACCCATTTCTCCCTGGTTCCCTGGTTCCTTTTAGTGGACAACAGTAGTTAGAAATCAAGATCTGGACTATTGATGTCCTCAGTGCTACTGCTAAATCATTGCTTCTAGGCTCTCTCAATGAACAGAGGCAGGAAAGTATCTATCTGTCTGTCTGTCTATCTATCCATCCATCCAACCAACCACCCATCCACACGTCCACCTCAAAATCTAGGAGCTCATCACTGACACCTCCAGTCCCAATCCAGCAACCCAGGGTTTGTTCTAGTTTTCTCCTTTTCCGTATTTGTAACTTCTTTCCTTCATGTGAGAAATGGGGCTTTGGAGTTTAAGAGCAAAGGGAAATGCAGGATTTCGAGCAGAGGCGTGATGTGATCTGATACATATTATAAACGACATCTCTGGGTTGTAGAGAGATGTAGTAGTTTCCCGGGAATACCTTAGCAAAACGCCACCAACTGGCTGGGTTAACAGCAGAGATCTGTTCCCTCAAGCTCTGAAGCCTAGAAGTTCCAATCAAGGTGTCGGCAGGGCTGTGCTCCCTCTGAAGTCTCTAGGGAGTATCTTTCCTTGCTTCTCCCTGCTTTCTGATGGCCCCAGAACTCCTCGGTCCTCTTGGCTTATATCACTCTAAACTCTGCCTCTGTCTCTACCTGGTCTTCTTCCCTGTGAGTCTCTGTCTCCTCTCCTCTTCTTATAGGACCCCGGTCATTGGATTTAGAGCCAACCCCAAATCCAACATGATTTCATTTTGAGATCTTTCACTAGTTACAGCTGCAAAGACCCTTTTTCCAAATAAGATCCATTCTGAGGTTGAATGGATCCATTCTTTTTTTTTTTTAAAGATTTTATTTATTTATTCGACGGAGATAGAGACAGCCAGCGAGAGAGGGAACACAAGCAGGGGGAGTGGGAGAGGAAGAAGCAGGCTCATAGCGGAGGAGCCTGACGCGGGGCTCGATCCCACAACGCCGGGATCACGCCCTGAGCCGAAGGCAGACGCTTAACCGCTGTGCCACCCAGGCGCCCCGAATGGATCCCTTCTGATATGAATTTGGGAGGGGAGCATGATTCAACCACTACGGGAGATGGGAGCAAAGGGGATGATAGCCCAGAACAGGGAAATGGCAAGAAGAAAAGTGGGTGAGTTCAAGATGCACTCTGGAGGGAGAACCTGTAGGACACGCTTGGGACTGGCTATTGGGAAGCTACTTGGAGGAATGGTTGAGGAACAGAACACAGGGAAACATTCCACCTCATGTTTTAAATGATTATAATAAAGCTAGGAGCCTTTTTTGTTTGTTTTTTTGGTGGCAACAAATATTTGCTTAACTTAACAACCTTTAAAGCTTTGTTGTATGCCAGGCCTGTTCTAGGTTCCTCGGAGAGGTGGAAGACAAAAAAAAATAATAAAATAAAATAAAATAAAGTAAGTCAAGTCAGGAAAGGGTAATTCAGGGCACTTAATATTTAGCTATAAAGAGACAAGTAACTAATCATAATACAAAGTTGAATAATACAAAGCAAGACTATGTAGCTATTGAAAAGTTCTCTAATTGCCTTAAATACTTGGCCTCCTGGAATGAAGTGTCCATCGTGCTCTGCATTTCCAGGAATGGAGGATGGGGATATTCAGATGTACAAACGATTATTAGGATAAGGAAAGAGAAACAGAAAAAGAAGGCAGTTTCTCCTTGATTTTTTTTTAAAGATTTTATTTATTTGTTTCTTTGTTTGTTTGTTTGAGAGAGACAGACAGAGCATGAGGAGGGGGAGGGGCAGAGGAAGAAGCAGACTCTCTGCTAAGTGGGGAGCCCAACATGGGGCTTGATCCCAGGATGCAGGGCTCGATCCCAGGACACTGGGATCATGACCTGAGTCGAAGGCAGATGTTTAACCACCTGAGCCACCCAGGCGCCCCTCCTCTAAAACATTTTCAATGGCAGCATGATTATACCATTAGTAATTTGCCCAACCCCCCTTTGTTGGGCATCTGCGTAGCCTCCAATTTTCAGTCTCATAAATATAATTAAATGACTGTGGGTGGCACTCATGTTTAACACACAGAGCCGCTATTCACACACAAAGGTCTATCTTCATGACTTTGTCAAACCATTTAAAATCTCTAAAACAGAATCGACTTAAGAAGAGCAAAAAAATTCTCACTCGGCTTCCCCTGATTCTCAGTCTCGGGCATTTAAGTTCCTTGCTTTAGGTGATCCAAGAAAAATATTCCCTAAGCATCTACTCAGCACCAAGAATGTGACCGTGAGTAAGGCAGAAGCCTCCGACCTGGAGTAAAAAGACAAGCACACCGGGGCCGGGCTCATTTGGACATTTGCACCCATTCTCTCTTTCCATTTTTATCATAACTCTCTAACTACACCTTGAAGTCCCCATTTTATAGGCGAGGAAAGTGGAATACAAGGAGATGGGGTACGTGGCAAGTTAATAAATGCCAGAAATGGGACCTGAGGTCAGATCCTCTTCGTTCCAAAGCCAGAACCCAAAGCCCTGCGCGGTTCTTCCCTATGGCTTCTTCCTGACGCACCTGCCGTGCTCTCCTTCCTCCAAGGCTAGCTACATCAAAGACGTGTTTGAAGTGACTGAATGCATGAGTGACAAATGAGCCACGTGTTTACAGCAGGGCAGAATCAGTGTCTTCCAAAAAACACCCTGTGAGGGGAAAAAGGCACTGGAAAGGAAAGACAAAGGAAGGAAACGAAGCAACGTGTATTTAAGGGAGCTAATACTCATAGCACATCCTGACCAATTACTTCATATGGGCCAGTCACTGTGCCATATCATGGAATCCCCAGAAAAGCCTTAGAAGACAGGTACGTTTTACACCCTGTTTTATAGCCCACCAAAGTCAGGTTCACTCAGCTAATGAATGGAAGAGCCAGGAAGGGAGTCACAGAGGGAGTTCTTATAACTCATTCTTTGGACGGGACAGTGGAGGGGAGCTTAGATCTGGTTGAGCAATATGCACTCAGAGGTAGAAGAATGAAGTTCAAGTTCCAGATCTACCATTAACTGTGCTCCCGATCAGATCACTTAATCTCCTTGGGCCTGTTTCTTCATCTGTGAAACGAGGATCATGGCATTCTTGAACGCTTACACCTCATTTGTATGCACGTATCACGTCCTGCTCCGGGTTCGTATTCATAGCTTAGTGAGTTAGGACTACTTAAAACTCTGTTTACCACACTTGCTTTTCTCTATCACTGAATTGAAAACTGATTTATTTTTGCGTTCTCCCTACTGCCTTGCAGATACTGGGGGAAAAAAAAATCACCCCTTAAACGAGCATTCTCCTTAACGCTATACACTTGAGCAAATAAATCATGAGGATTCACGGCCATGGTTTGTCCAACCAAAGAGTGAGAGCCATCATGATGGCTGTCCTTACATCACAAGGGTATTGACTGAATGGGAAAACATAGATCAAGGTATTTTGCGCCCACGGAGAAAGATGCTGGGTGTCACTGAGGCATTATTATAATGGCCCACAGTTAAGGTGTGAAACCCTACAGAACATCTAAGAAAAGAGCAGGAAATGAAGAAACATTCAGGAGCACACCACAGCTTCCAAGCACCGTCTTGGTGCCACCAATGCTATTCTCTCTCACCTGCAGGACAAGCCTGAAAGATGGGCATAATTGTCCCCCTGTTTTCAGGGGGGAAACCCGCAGCTCAGCAAGGCTAAGTAACTCATCCAATTGCCCGATACCAAAGCCTACTCTGTTTCTCCAACACCCTACTGACTCAGCAGACAAGTCTACTTCTATTTATTTCCACCAGAGAGCTGTCCTTATAGAGAAACTTCCCTGGGTTCTTCTCGGAAAAGCCTAGAAAAGTCCACCTGAGCCACCTGCGGGTGGAATTTTGCGTCTGTGCTAATTGTAAGGAGCACCCTCTCAGGGCTCTCTCCACGAAGTAACAAAGAGATCCAAAGGGCACCATCTGGGAGAGGCTGGAGAACAGCAGACCAAGTAGGCCAGCCTGGTCCTTCTGGTTCCCGAACTTGACGGGACTGTTCCATCTTGCACAGCCTTCAGCTGGCTCAATACATAACCAGTGCCAACTGCAGAAACATTTCTGGACTATGCAGCCAAAGCCAAATTCATAATAAGCTGGAGAGGATTCCAGGCTGATGGCATTTCCTCCCTCACCTTTATTCCCAGGAAGAGATCGTATTCTTTATAACTTGGGTTCTTTCAGGGTTTGTGTCTACGAAGCACTTTCCATAATCTGCGGGTATTTTCAAAGTAGTGGTCAAGGTGCATAAACTCGTAGTCATTTAGGGGTAGATTTCAGGGACTTTGGGAGTGTGGGGACAGTTGGAGGAACTGAACATGGGTTGTTAAATGCTGCTTCAGGCTGATATATGTAAAGGAACCACTTTCCTTGCAGGGTGGGAATGCTGTTTTATATTCTCCAGATATGCCAAGGGACAAGGCTCTACGACTTTTGGTGGATTTCTTATTTCTCTGTGTTAAAGACTGATTGATTATAGGGAAACTTGACAGAGTCACACAAGCCCGTTCAAAACTGATGAGTACAGACGTAGCCTTTGAAAACTGCAAATCAAAAGACCCCCTGGGGCAAGACAGTGCTGTTTTTATCTCCCTCCCTCTCATTCTGTTGTTGTTGTTTTTTTTTTTTCCTTTTCTTTAGATGTAAGTTGTCCAACAAGATCTCTTTATTTGCCTTTGAAATCAAGTATATCTGACTCCAGTTCTGAGTTGCGGTAAATTGCTGATGACATTGGATTATCCTTCACTGATAAAATAGGCTTGATAATTTCCTGATCTTTAAAAAACAGTCAACAGAAGGATGCCAAAGCTTATGGATAATATCTAATCTCAATCCTGCCTCAAAGGCCAAGTCTGTGGACTTGAATATGCGTTTAAAAGTAACAAAGAGAAATGTTAACAGTGGTTCTTTTCAAACTGTGGAAATACAGGTGATTTTTTTGACTTTCTTCTTTACACTTTTCTGTGTTTTCCTAATTCTCTATAAGCAGCATAGAATTACCTTTATAAGCAGAAAGTCCCCTCTATAGCAGTAGCCACCAACGATCACCAATTCCAACATGTAACAAGAAGCCCAAGATGTACGAAAATCAGAAAGATTTTAGATTTTGAATAGGAAGATTTTAAGTAAGACCAGGAACATTGTAGGTCCTCAATAACTTCTTAATCGGATGTCCAGGAGTAACTTGATGACGCAAGCTGGTTAGAGGAAGCCATATTTATAGAAAGAATGGTGCCATCAGCAAAGTCGGGGTCACTTCTAAATGTGTTGCCCAACGTCTGAGAAGCCAGGGCGATGGTTTGGAATATTGAAGAAAAACACTGTCTGACATGGAAAGCGTGCATTCTGCCACAGGCTGGCTGGGAGCAGGGCAAAGGACCCTTGGATCCCAGCCTAAGTTCCCCTCATCGCTCTGCCATTAACCAGTGACGTGACACCCAGCCATTCGTGTACCTTTAGAACATCCCTACCCTTGTTTGTAATTGAGTTTGTGCCCTGCTCCAGGATTCTATTTTGCCTAGCTGGAAAGAAATGACATTACTGGGTCAAGTACAAGATTGGAGACCCCAGGTTCAAGGTCCAACCAGGCCACGCCTTCACTGGAATTACCATTTTTACCTCCCTGTACACACCGAGTTTCTTCATCCCTTGGTTTCAGGTGTCCTCCCTCAGGAAGATGTTGCAAGGACTGACTAATGCGCGAGTGTCCCAACAACGATGATGCACCATGCAGGTGCTGGGAGTTCCAAACTGCCAATTCCGAACCCACAATAGGATTGCAGTGTGACATGTTGTGACCTTTACAAGCCACCTTTCTCTGCCGCATCTGAGCCTTCTCATCGCAGCATCTGGGGTTCCCCCTTACCTTTCTTTCCAAAGATCCGGAAGCATTCTCAGCAGTAGGTTGATAGTATGACTAGTTTTCTCTAGTAAGGGGGAGCTCATTCCTCAAGGAATTCTTCAACATCTCCCACCAAACATAATTCTGAGATTTTTATCTTTCCCAGAAACCACTGAAAACATTGTCCACAGGAAAGGATAAGCTCACGCTTCCTCCTCTACACCAGAGAAAACGAATTCTCAAGAGTTTTTGTTTTTTTAACATTCCCAGGTTAATTTCTGGGGTTTCCCTCTCTTTTTTCAAACAGCACGGATCACGAACCCACACCGTGGTAGTGAGACAGTACATTTTAAAATCCTCCTGAATCCAGGGTAGTTTCGAAGGGGGGTGAGGTGAGGTTGGCGCGTGGGACCGTGGAGAGTTTCCTTGGCAACCCCAGCAAGCTGACGCCCACACGGACAGGAAGGCTTGGTCCTCTGCCCAGGTGCGTTCCAAAAACATATGTGGACCTGTTGCGCTTCTTTCCACAGATCAGTCCTCTCTGCCCATGATTCCCGAACCCCCCTGCCGGCTCACCGCAGGCAGGGGTAGGGGGTGGAGAGCGAGGCGGCGGGCGCGGGGGCCGGGCGTCCCCGACCCGAGTACTTCGCCTAGCCCGCTCCTCCCGGTCGTTCCGGTCCCGTGCCTCTGCAACGTCGTGGGCTGGAGACCCGCCCTCCCCGCCGGATGCTCCCCAGAATCCCGCCGGCACGCACCCCCCGGACGCTCGGCGGCCACAGCCCGGCGAGCGGCCCCGGGCCGGCCACGGCGGGAGGCGGGCGGCCGAGTATGCAAATGCGCGAGGGGCGGACGGGGGCCGCCTCCCCGCTCGGGATAAAAGCTCGGGGCGGGGCGCCGCGGAGAAGCCGCTGCCTCCCGGGAGCCGGCCGTGCGCTCCGGCCCCGCGCCTTTCCGCTGCACGCCCGCGCGGCCACCGGCTCCCGGTAAGGACGCGCGCCGCGGGGTCAGGGACGCGGGGCGGCGGCGGGAGAGGCGCGAGCCGGGGGCCAGCGCGAGCCGCTCCGCGCCCCCGGGTCCCGGGTCCCCGCTTCGCCTCGGCCGACGCGCGCCGTCCCGGGCCGCGTTTTCTCCGTGGGAACCAGGGAACCGGCGCCTCCGCGGCGCCCTCCCGGGGCCGGGCAGGTGGCATCTCCCCAGCTTCCGCGCGTGGGGCCCGTTTGTCCCCGGGCCATCAGCAGTCGAGAGCGGGAGGAACTGCGTTCGTAGTGCGCGGCATGAGGAGAGACTATGGAGTGAGATGGGAGTCAAAAAGACCAGCTTCCAGGACGGGTCTCTGGCTGTCACCCTGTTTTCCCCCCCAGCCGTCAGAGGCGCTTTGCGAGGCGCTGGGAAGGGAGGACCGGGCCGAGGGGAGGGGAGAGAGGTGTGGGTGTGTGCACGTTTGAATGAGCAGAACTAATCGCCTTTGGAAGCTGCAGACGGTGGGCAGAAACTGCCAGGCCCAGCGCGTTAGCCACCTCTGCAGAGTGGACACCTGCTCTTAGGAAAAACGACTTTAGTAGTCCTCCCACCACCTTTTTTTCTTCTTATTTGGGAAAAAGAGTTCTTCGAAGTCTGTTTTTAAGGCTAGCACCATTTTCAAGGTTGGTTGGTTCAGGTCTGGGGTTTGTCAGAGCGCCTGTTGTGAAATTGTGTCCTTGTCTCATTCCTGCCTTCACCCCATCCTGCATCCCGGGAAGTACATCCCTCCTTTCCCAGGAAAAAAGGAAACTATTTCAGAGGGCCTCACGCCTGGCTTGCTGTGTCCCCGCTCCCCCATGTGCATGCTGGTGTCAGGAGAGTGGGAAATCAAAGGAACAGAATCTGGCTCTTCCCAACCCTCTCCCCTAACCCTTAAAACCAGTCAGAACCACTCTAGAGGTGGCTTGAGAGTCTGGAGCCCAGAGGGCTTTCGGAGTTGAGATAAGAAACAGCACGTTGCTTTGTGCCTATGGTGTCCTTGGAACTAGAGAATCTGCATTGGAAGGTCGAAGGGGCAGAGAGTGGGAAAGGGTAAAAGCAACACATCCTGGAGAGGATTAATTCTGAGGGAAGGGAGTGGTAAAGGAGTAGTGGAGATACTTGACACTTGTCTCCTCCTGTTTCTGTTTGTGTATGTTGCTGTGGTCCTGGTCAGTAACTGGATAAGAGAAGGCGGGAAGCATGTCGGAGTTTTGGTTAATTTCTGCCCCTGGTGATCAGGAAAATTTACAGGCGCTGGAGAGGATGAACACCGTAACCTCCAAGTCCAACCTGTCTTACAACACCAAATTCTCGATTCCTGACTTCAAGGTAAAGTTCCTGGGGAGGAGGAAGGAGGTGATGGATTGGGGTGGGTGGGTGTCTTCTGGGAAGCCAAGGAGAAAAGAACAGGGCAAAGACAGCAGTGCTGAGGGTCAGCCCGGGGGTGAGGACGGACAGGGCAAGTCGGCGGTCTGGATGGGACTTCATGCCGTAGCCCAAAGTTAGTGTGGTTCCTATGGACTTACAGACACAGGACAGAATGAGCAGGGAGAGATGGGCGTGGTGGGTGGCAGTGTCTTCAGAAAGTGGGAAGAGCGTTTTATACACCTGGGCCTTTGTGAGTTGTTGTAGGATTCCTCGTGTTTTGTCTTCAATGTCTAAGAAGACCAACAGTACAGTTTAAATGTGCAGGCTTGGAGAGCTTCAGCCTTGGTAGGACTCTTGACCTGGAGCAGGGTGGGAAATTCAGGATCCCTCTGGTTCTGGTGGGGAGGCAGGAAGGGAATTTAATGGTAAGTGGGCAGATGGCAGAAAGAGATATGACAGGAAGGAGATATGAGTTTCAGGGCTCTCGCAATGGAGAACAAAGTTAAAATGAAATACGAAAGAGGAGCAAGATATGCACCGTCTTTTTGCTTTAAAAGCATGGAATTTTTGCCACGCTTCCCAAGATTGCAAGCTTCTCAAAGGAAGAGGTGTGAGGCATTTTTCGATGACAGCTGTGCAAATGCATTGTAGGTACTGGAGGGACGGCCCCAACTGCCCAGAGGCAGCTCTTCTCGAAAACTGCCATATAATCTTCTTTCAAACCTCGGTCTGCCCCCCCTGCCCTAAGAGCTGCCCCATCAGCACCCTATTATTAGTTATTGGTGATGCCACTATATTTGCTAGTGTTTACTGAGCAGCATGTTGGGGGCCAGGCACTTTAAATGCACCATCTGGAATCTTCACAAAGTCCCAGGTTATAGATCAGGAAGGGTGGAGAAGGGAGACCAGGGGGCAGATCTGGTACGCGGCAGCACTGGTTTCTGAGCCCGTAGGCTGCTGCCTGTTTCAAACCTGCCCGGTTGTCTGGTGACCCCCCACTGTGAAGGTTGGGGGAACTCAGCGTGCAGTCACCGCTGACGCTGTGTAGGGCAGTGTTAGACGGGAGGGAGCAAAGAGACCAGACAGGTCCCTCGCCAAAAGATGCTTCCCATCAGTTTCCTTAAAGAGAAGCAACGTCACTTACTAGAGATAACTGGGCCTCATCATTTCCTAATTACCTTTTTTAAAATATTTTTTAAAGTATTCTTTTATGAAAGTATACTTGACACACAGTGTTAATCTTGATTAGTTTTTAATGTCCGGTTGGTGGTTGGGGCCATGAAAACAAAGTCTTTCCTTCTGGTTCAGTGGCCTAGACCTTTAAATACAGTTTTGGACTCTGTAATAATTTCCCCATTAAGAAATGGATTGTTACAAGTAATCTGTAAAGAAAAGGACTTGCATGAATGATGAGGTGGGAGGGAGAGCTGGCCCTCTGTGCCAGCAAGACCATTGTTAGAAATAGCAAAGAAGAGCAGAGGCAGGGATTGGTTGGACATCTTGGAGAAGAAAGGCTTTAGAAATGGCAATTTTTAAAAAAGATTTTATTTATTTGAGAGAGAGAGAACACCAGCTGGGGGGGAGGGGCAGAGGGAAAGGGAGAGGCAGGCTCCTTGGCTGAGCTGGGAGCCCTGTGCGGGGCTCATCTCGGGACCCTAGAATCATGACCTGAGCCAAAGGCAGATGCTTAACCGACTGAGCCACCCAGGCGCCCCAGAAATGGCAACTTCTTTAACTTGCTTTCTGGTACATCTCCTCAGCTATCAAGATTAATCACATGACTGGCAGACCACCATTCTAAGAAGAAAATGAGCTGGGGTCTCACAATGACATAGTGGTCGCTCCTTCCTATGGCAGAAATATGACAGTTTACCCTGTTGGCAATAATAATAACAACAATAATAGCTAAAAATTTAAAAATATCCCCAATCCACTAATTCTCTGAACAGCCCTTCCCGGTTTCCAGTGTGGCCATTGACCAAGAATAACTAAAGCGAGATGGAAGTTACAGAACTCCCTGAATTGTTGAAAGTGACCTACACTTCTCTGCCGGAAAGCGTGAGCCTCTAACTTTTTTACCATCTTTCTAGGTGGGGACCTTGGATTCCCTTGTGGGCCTCTCCGATGAGCTGGGGAAACTCGATACCTTTGCTGAAAGGTAAACTATTTCTTATTTACTGTATACAGGTGAGAATTTGACATTGTTGTCAAAGGACACAGTGCTCTTGCTTTGGCTGAACCCGTACTTGTCCAAACCTGGTCCTAGAAGGGACATGAGGGCACCAGGTCGACAGCAGCACATGGGGTCCCTGGAGTCGTTTTTTTTCTTTGTTTTTTGGGTTTTTTTTTTTGTTGTTGTTGGAGGCAGTGTTTTTTAGGGGCTGCCTTCAAAATGAAGAAGACTACGGCATAAGGTACTGACACTCTTAGGAAAATAATTGATGCCGTTTCCCCCCAGGCTTTTACATCTTAAAGTTCTCTGTTTGGACGCCTGGGTTGCGCAGTCAGTTAGGCGTCTACCTTCGGCTCAGGTCATGATCCCAGAGTGTTGGGATCGAGCCCCACATCCGGCTCCTTGCTCAGTGGGGAGCCTGCTTCTCCCTCTGCCTGCCTCTCCCCCTGCTTGTGTGCACCCTCTCTCTCTCACTCTTTGTCAAATAAAGTTCTCTGGTTTTTTGTGTTTGTAGTCATATAAACACATCGTAAAAGATTTGAAGGACAGACAGAAGGCTATCCAATGACAGGAAGTTTCCCTCTCCTCTGGTTCCCTCTTTCCTGTTTCCTTACTTCCCCTCTTTCGCGGCAACGTTATTGTAATTTCTAGGGGCACCTTCTGGAGACAGTCTGTATGTGTACCATCGAATATGAATATATTCTGAAAAGCAAATTTACACAAATGATAGCATATATCCTGTACCTTGCTTTTCTCACCTAATCACTTATCTTAGAGATAGTTTGGTGTCAGTCCATAACTGAGGTTTTGTGCTGGGCTGTATTAGCTTGAATAGAGGTGCCCTGATGTACAGTATATCCCTCTAGATGGACATCTTTCTTTCTTTCTTTCTTTTTTTCTTTCTTTCTTTCTTCCTTCCTTCCTTCCTTCCTTCCTTTCTTCCTTTCTTTTCTTTTTCTTTCTTTTCTTTTCTTTCTTTCTTTCTTTCTTTCTTTCTTTCTTTCTTTCTTTCTTTCTTTCTTTCTTTCTTTCTTCTCTTACAAACAGTGCCGCAGTGATGGTCCTTTTTTCTACTTCTCTGTGCACACGTGACAGTGGGGTACCATTACAGTCGACCTGCTGGGCCAAAGAGTATTTGGATGTAAACTTGTACAGATATGCCCACATCACCTCTCCAAGGAATTATTCCCAGTCACATTCCCCCTAAAACTGTGTGCGTGAGGATAGTTTAAAGTCTTAAAGTCATTTATTATTTTTTATTTGTTAACAAATCTGGTACATAATCACTAGAAAATACAGATGGATCTTAGAAAAGCATGAAAAAGAAAATACGAATGACCAATAATTACATCATTCAGAGAACGTCAGTGGGATGTTACGTTGTATTTCTGGTAAATAGATCCAGGTTTTTCTACACATGCTGTGTATGCGTGCATACACTGATGATGGTAACATTGTGTTGTACGTACTTTGTAACTTGTTTTTTCTCTTCATATCTTTTTTTTCTTTAAGAACACTTCTTTATTTGAGAGAGAGGGAGAGTGGTCACATGAGCGGGGTAGGGGCAGAGGGAGAGGGAGAAAGAGAATCCCAAGCAGCCTCCATGCCCAGCACTCAGGAAAAGCAGCAATAGATGAGGTCCCAAGAAATCTTCAAACACCCAAAGTTAGACACAGCACTTACTTCACAGTGAAAATGCAGATTTTCAGGCCCCACCTCAGACACACTGGATCAGAAATTCTGGAGGTGGAGTCCAGTAATCTGGTTTTTTTCATGGGTGGGGGAGAGGTAGAGAGAGAATCTTAAGCAGGCTCTATGCCCATCGTGGAGCCCAACTCGGGGCTCGATCTCACGACCCTGAGATCATGACCTGAGCTGAAATCAAGAGTCAGATGCTCGCTCAATCGACTGAGCCACTCAGGCGCCCCCCCTTCATATCTTATACTTTGGATCTCACCGTTGACTATTCTAGTATCGTGTTATACCGCAGGGATTTGCCATATAATTTGTTTATTTGGGTGTTTTAAAATAATAACCCCTACTTTTGGTGCAACTGAAAATGTCTTGTTTAACAAAACGTTCTCACTGGATTGAAACGGAACGCAGATGGGATAGATGAGGAAAACGGTCCCGGCGGGCCAGGTCATGACCAGGACACAGACCCAGGGCTGACTGCTTGATCTCGCTGCCTCCATAGAGGGTTTCCGATTCTTAGGGTGTGTGGATGTGGCTGTTTTTTCTTTTGAGTGCAGCGGTGATATGACGTGTCACTGCCCTTTTCACACATTTTCATAGGAGTCCCTGTGATCACACATGAGGATTCTTTTTTTTTTTTTTTTTAAAGATTTTATTTATTTATGTGACAGAGAGACAGCCAGCGAGAGAGAGGGAACACAGCAGGGGGAGTGGGAGAGGAAGAAGCAGGCTCATAGCCGAGGAGCCCGATGTGGGACTCGATCCCGGTATGCCGGGATCACGCCCTGAGCCGAAGGCAGACGCTTTAACGACTGCGCTACCCAGGCGCCCCACACATGAGGATTCTTAATCTGCAGATTGGTGTTATGAGCTAGAAATGAGGTTTTCTCGGTTCTGTTGCTGTTCACCTATCCCTTCCCTGAGAATGAAAGGAATGCTCTGTTAGTAACGTTTTGCTACACGTGGGGTGTCGCTCGAACCACAGAAAGGCAGTCCTGGTCACCCACCACGTGGTCGGCGGCGCACCCACCGTCTTTGAAAAAGAAAACTAACCTTTGGCTTTCTTATCTGTAAAATGGGATAATAGTGAACATCTCTGTGCTTTTGCAGAAGAAGGTAGGGGAGTAAAATCATGTTAGGTCAAGTATTATCACATCCTAGGACACACGCTATGAAAAATTAACATCTGAGAAAAAGTGGCTTGAGCCCTAAATATCACCTCCTTTCTTAGGCTGTTCTGCTCCACGGGGAGTTGGGTCTGACGGCCGCTATGGAGGCCAGCCCACTGCCCTAGGCTGGAGATTGCTTTCGGTTTTCTCAGCAGCCCGCACACACCACAGCATGAGGCCATGCAGTGAGGAGCAGCAATATTGCCTTAAGAAGTGTTTCCAGGCCTACTGGCAGAAATGACTGGTCAGCATTTTATCTCCTCAGACTTTTCTAGTCCCTTCTGGATCTTTCTTTGGTACCAATTGTCCGTCCTGGTGCAGGTCCTGGAGCCTGTTTCTTATTCCCCAAAGCCGCCTCCGGCTCTGAAATTCTGTGATCCTGGGTTATTTCCACCTTCATCTTTCCTTTTTGTTTTGCCTTGTTTTTATTCGTGTTCTGTTCCGTCCCTAATGGTTGCACAGTTCGCTTGCCCTCGTGACACAGCGTGTGTTTAAGAAATAAAATGAGAATGTGTGAGCAGGCAGGGTTAAGACTACCATTGTGGGACAGAACCAATACAGATTGAGGTGTTTTCGAAAACCAGGGCTAGGTGTGGTGAGAATGGCAGTCGCTGTGGGTATATATTCTCAGGAGCCTTCCCACGGTGGGAAGGGGGGGAAGGAAAATGGTGTGATCTGGGCACCCCTTATTTCTAGCGTGTATCTAGTTCAGGAGCCGGGGTGCTTCGTCTTAGGAGCTCCTGCCGGAGCTTAGAGTAAACTAATGGGATGACTAACCCGTGGGCTTCAGGTCGTTGAAATGCCCTACCTGATTCTTTAAAAGGGGACTCGAGTTGTTAGATAAATAAATGCTAGCCGGCTGTGTCGCCCAGGCAGCGCAAACCTGTCGGCGCTGCTTCTGGCCAGGAGAACAGAGGAGGGACAAGAGTTTTCAAGGTGTATTGTTTCCCTATCCTTTTATTATTTATTTACTCGGGGCACTAGAGTGTTTTTCCATGTAGCTGGAAGGCAGGTTTTGCTTTCTGCCTTTTTTTTTTTTTTATTTCCCCGTGCTGCCTCTGTTAATTCACCGGATTATTTACCCTGTAATTCATGAACATTTGAGAAACCACATGATTTTATCTTGGGAAAAAAACACCCTCCCTCCCTCCCCCCGCCCCCCACCATTATCAGTGTTTGAGCTCTTCCCAGTGTCTTCTCTTCCTTTGCGATGCGGGTTGAAATATTACATTTCACAGGTGCTTCGGCACTCAGATACACCCCGTGGGTTCCTGGGGTACACGCGTGACTTCGCTCGGCCCTGAGTATGGTGCCTGGCTTGTGGAGGAGCTGGTGGCTCTTCTTGACGGGCGTGGTTCCATGAAGTTGATGGAGGGTTAGCTCAGAGACGTGGATCACAGATTATATGTCGGCGTGTGGATGTCTGCTTAATGATGCGGATTGTAGGGAGTGGGTTTTTCCAAGGGCCTTCCAAAGAGAAGCAAAATAGAACTTAAAAAATTACCCTAGCTGAGTGACATTTCTTCAGTTCATTAGACAAATTATCAGTTGAATGCCTCTTAATGCTGCCTGCCTTTCTAAACTCCTTAAAACTGCTTGACAGTCCCACTGTAGGTGTTCACTGTTCTGCTCTTAATGACCGTTTCCAACCTCCCCCGCCCTGTGAACCACCATTGACACCTGCTTACCAGGCTCAGCTCCCCCAGACTCTCCTCCCACCCCCTGCCTTCAGACCCGCTGATCTCCCCTGTGGGGGTTCACTCCTCCTTCGCAGCACTCACCACACTGCACTCGTGCATTTTCTGGTGGGATCATCTGCTTAAATATCAGCCTTCCAGCTGGACTGTAAGATCCCTGAGGTAGTCCCGGCACACTTAAATCCCTTGCACCTGTAACGTTGTACGCCCTCTTAAACCAGCTGAATGCATGAATGGAAGAAAGAATCCTGAACTGTTAGAGCTGCGTAGACCCTTAGAGCTCGAATCTAACCCCTTCATGTTCCAGATGAGGAAACAAACATGCCCAGAGAGACGCTCTTAGAAAGAGCTGGATGGGCTCAGGGAGGCAGAGGAGAAATAGAGCCTTGACCCAGATTCACCAAATCAATCATTGTGAGGACTTTATTCAATACAGACATTTTAAACTGCCTTACTCATGTCTTATTCATCGCTCAGATAATCAACGTGGACATTTTACAAAGTATTTGTAAATATTTTAAAATTTAAATGCTATAACAATCAAATGGTATACAAAGGTAAAAAAAGAAATAGAAAGTTCCAGTGTACCCCAGGTGCTCTCCCCATAGGCAATCCTTACGA
Source organism: Ursus maritimus (assembly GCF_017311325.1). NCBI lineage: Eukaryota > Metazoa > Chordata > Mammalia > Carnivora > Ursidae > Ursus > Ursus maritimus. The sequence goes on along the minus strand of NW_024426774.1, from coordinate 2,001,958 downwards.
GGGTTTTGTGTGGTTCCTTCTTTGGTAAAACAAAACAAAAACTACACATACATTCACGCTCCAGCCCTAATATTTACAAACCTTGAAAGATAACCTTATTGTGAGGTTATCTACTAAGCACAGATTTTTTTTTTTTAATTTAGATATATCCCAAGCCTTTAGGACAGAACCTGTCACGGGGTTGGTGCAAAGACCCTATTGATAATTCATTTGAGATTATACTGAAATTAGGGGGGATTAACATCCTTACCATTTTGTGAGTATTTCCATGAGCACAGTGTATCTTTCAGTTGGCTTAATTCTTGTTTCTCTGGAAGAGAGCTTTCATGTTTCATTCAGCAAAGGTCCTGCACAGTTCTCATTGACTCTTTTCCCCCCAATTTTATTTTTTATGTAGTTGCTGTTAGAAATGAGATCTTTTCTTTAAATGTTTACTGTTTATAAATAGGGATTTTCATGTCTTAATTTTATGACCCACAAACTTAACTGAATTTCCTTATTGAAGCCAAGGTGAGAGGCCAGAGAGTGACTCCAGAGTCCAGAGTTATGGGGTTAGGGTTAGACAGAGTCTGGCTCCAGAGTCCTCATTTTTAACCACAATATTAAGAATGGTCTGTCGTGTGACAGCACAAAATTAGAAAGACATATTAGTATAAGAATGATGATGCCTTTGTAAAAAGAATTTGGAAGTTTTACTCTGTTCTCCCTCATCTCCGCATTGTTCACAGGCCGTCCACTAGCCACAGGGGGCCTTTGAGCACTTGAGAGGTTGCTAGTTGGAAATGAGATGTGCAAAGTGTGAACAGATTTCAAAGACTTAGTACCAAAAAAAAAATAAAAATAAAAAAAATAAAAGGAAATCCTAATACCTGTTGAAACAATGTTTTGGATATTGGGTTACATAAAACATATAATTTAAATTAATTTCACTGTTATTTTTTTTAATGTGGTTACTAGAAATTTTTAAATGACACGTGGCTCAGTTATATTTCTATTAGACAGCATTGGGCTAGAACTCTAGACAGAGCTTCTCAAACACACAGATGAATGTCTGGGGATCTTGATAAAATGCGGATTCTGACTCAGTGGGTGTGGGCTGAGCCTGGGACTCTGCATTTCTTACAAGCTCCGCAGTTAGACTATGCTGCTGGTCTGTAGACCACACTTGGCATGCCACCTCCAGACGACTTAAATCAGTGGCTGTTTAGCTGCAGTGTGCCTCAGAATCATCTGGAAGATTTGTTAAGATGTAGATTATTGGAGGGGCGCGTGGGAGGCTCAGTCAGTTAAGCGTCTGACTCTTGTTTTCAGCTCAGGTCACGATCTCAGGGTCGTGAGATCGAGACCCGCGTTCGGCTCCACGCTGGGCATAGAGCCTGCTTAAGATTCTCTCTCTGCCTCTCTCCCCCATAAAACAGATTACTGGACTGCACCTCCAGATTTTCTGATTCAGTAGGTCTGAGGTGGGGACTGAAAATCTGCATTTTCACTGTGAAGCAAGTGCTGTTTCTTTCTTTGGGTGTTTGAAGATTTCTTGGGACCTCATCTGTTGCTTTTCCGCGGGTGTCCCGTGGGTGCCTGGGATGGGGGCATTCTCTTGTTCTCCTTATCTAGAGCTCACACATGTTTATAGGAACAACAGTTATAATGATTTTCATATCTGCTGTATCCATGCTTTCATACGTGATGCAATGTCCGCTCGTGCTGGAGGCGTGAAGGCTATGCCAGTTGTAACTCCATTGGGGGTGGTCACTTGATGGTGTGTGTGCCTCTGTTTGTCTCATTTTCTGTCTTGAGTTCCACACACCCTGTTCTGGCGACTGCCTTTCACCGATCCCTCGCTGTGCCAGGCACTGTATTAGGCGCGTCTCATTGCTCTCTTTCCTCACAAAATCTTTTGCCAGTTCCTGTGAACGGGGTGAATATCTGCTCGTTATAGAGGAGAACACTGATGTTCACCCAGCGAAGCTGCTTGTGCAAAGTCCCGTAGCTGATGAGTGTGTCAGGCCTTCACCTGGTCCACCTGCTCCTCTCCCCGCCTCAGCCAGAGGCCTGGGCAGATGGCAGTTCACTTCCCCGCGCCTGCCCTGCCTTCACCCCTTCCTTCAGGCCCTGTTGGGACACTCTCTGCTTTGCCTGAGGTGACTCAGGCCCTGACAGTCCCCTTCCCCCCACCACCCAGCTCTCTCACTCTCACCAAACCAGAAGTCCGGCCAGCAGGGAAGGAATGTCGGCTGGCTGCTTTAAATGCGGCAGGCCTGGGGTCAGGGGCAGCCTGAGGCAACATTGTGAAATCCACAGAATAATCCTTCGGAGGCTAAATTTAGTATAAGGCTCTTACTTCCATCTTAGATCTTGACCAGCTCCTGGGACCCATGGCTCCACTCTTGTCCAGACCTCAGCCCAGCCACGTTCCTTCGCTCAGCCCTCTGTCGGCTCTTCACACCTCAACTACATGGCAGCCACTTAGACTTTTCTTGTTCTCAAGAGCTTAAGGGGCAGCTTTAAATGGTCCTTTTCTGGAGTTGGCTTCATGTCCCAAGTGAATATCCTTCTCAGCAGACAGAGGATGTATATAGCGTCTCCTCTGTGGGGCCCTTCCCATCTCAGTCGAAGGCTCGTGGGCCCACACACCTGCCGCTCAGCCATTCTGCTCCTTCCAGGCCGACGGTCCACTTGTGACTCCAGGAGGGACGGAGCCTTCCAGATTTGGCTCATATCCATCCACTTCTCAGCATGTCCAGTGCCACACCTTCACGCAAGCCACCTTCCCCCCTTTCCTGTCTTCCTCCAACAAACTCCTCCCCGCCAGCCCTGCTCCCCACTCAGCCACTCTCCCCCTGGCAGCCGGAGTCGTGGTCTTCAAAACACCCCGTCACATGACTTTGGTGCTTGAAACCCTTCTGTGGCTTTCCAGTGCCTTCAGTATAGAATCCATGCTCTTGAGCCTGCCTTCCAGATCCCTAACGAGTCGGGCCCTCGGGCCCTCCTTCACAAACCCCCCAACCCTGCCTCCATCCTGCTGTGGGTCACGCTCGACCTTCTCTTGACCCAGAAGGCCCCCCACCCTTTCAGGGCAGGTTCCTTCTTGTCATTCACATCTCAGGTTAAATGTCACCTCCTTGAGAGGCCTTCTCCAGACTAGCTGTCAGCTTAGTCCTGCCACGTCACCCTGTTTTGATACTTGCATTCCATATGCCACTATTTAATACTTCCCCTGTTTGTCTTTACCTATTTCCTGTAGAATATAAGCCCCAAGAAAGCAGGTTCTGGAACAGCGCCTGACTCAGAGTGGGAGCTGAATAAATATGTACTGAGTACGCGTCCCTCATCTGCCCCATCAGGAGGTCATGGGCCTCCTCTTTCAGCCCATGTGATCCCCTGGGAACTTAAAAAAAAAAAACTCCAGGTCCTTGGGCACCACCCCTTAGGGATTCTGCTTGCATGCATCTGGGGTGGGGTCCCAGAACCTGAATTTTATTTTATTTATTTTTTTATTATTATTAACATATAATGTCTTTGTTTCAGGGGTACAGGTCTGTGATTCAACACAATACACAGCGCTCCCCACAACACGTACCCTCCCCAGTGTCCATCACCCAGGCACCCCATCTCCCTACCCTTATTTTATTTTCTAAGGATTTTATTTATTGATTTATTTGAAAGAGAGAGAGAGCACAGGGCGGGGGGTGCAGAGGGAGAGAGAAACTGAAGCAGTCTGTGCTGAGCACGGAGCCTGAGGCAGGGCTCCATCTCATGACCCTGAGATCATGACCTTGAGCTGAAATGAGGAGTCACATGCTTAACCGCCTGAGCCACCCAGGCGCCCCTCAGAACCTGCATTTTTGCGGGCTCAGGGTGATTCTGAGGCAGGCAGGCTGGAGATTTGAGGAATACTGCTACTGTTCAGTAAGGTCTTCACGAGCCATGACCCCGTTTAATTTCAGCGCGCTTCAAGGAAGTCCATCTCCAGGCCGGGGACTCTAAATGTATATTAAAAAGTTTAGAATAAAATCTTTTTTTTCCAAACGGGTAATACATTCACATGCATCCAAGATAAAAACAATGAGAAATCTCCCTTACACCGCCTGCCCCCCCTTCTGACCCTTTCCTGGCCCCTGCTTAAGAAAACCAGTGTTACAAGTTGCTTGGATACCTTTTCTGTGCTTCCTAATGCAAACCAAAGAAAATTTCAGTGTATATTTTTCTCTCTCCCCTTTTTAAACACAAAGCAGTAATCCACACGTGCTGTTTTGTATCTTGCTTATTTCTCGCTTTGCAGTATACCTGGGAGATTGTTCCTGTTGGTTCGTAAAGAGGGGCCCCTCTCTGAGCTCGCTAGCATTCCACACGGGGAGGCACCACAGTGGATGAAGCAGCCCCAGACGTGGACAGTGGCTTGTTTACGTTCACGGGGAAGGGAGCTGTTACCCACAGTGCTGCAGCGTATCCTCTGGCCCCCTGTACCAGTACTTTGCATGGAAGGGTGTGCGGGGTATCCGCAGGATGAATGCTCAGAAGCAAACTGCTGAGCCCGAGGGTCATATGCTTTTGTAATTTTGATGGGTGTTGCCAGATGCCTCTGCATTGACCATTTTGCATTTCCACCCGCAATGAAGAAGAGTCCTCATTTCCCTAAACCTTTCTCATAAAATGTGTTGTCAAATGTTGGGTTTATGAGCTCGATAGTTCAGAAATGCTACCTGGGTATAGTAGCTTTTTTTTTTTTTCTTAATGGCTCTATTTAGACATATAGGACAAGCAATAGATAGCAAGTTTTCGAAGTGTACAATTTGATGAGTTTTGAAATACACACATCAGTGAAACCATCACCACAGTCAAGATAATGAACATATCCCTTCCCCCCAAAAGGTTCTTTGTGCCCCTTGGTAATCAGTTTCTTTCTCACAGCTGCTTCAACACTGTTATGCTTTCTGTCACTATAAGACTAGAACATTTATAGAAATAGAATGATAAAGTATATACCCTTTTTTTGGTCTGGGTTTTCCATTCCACATCATTATTTGGGATTTATCCGTGTATTGTGTGTCCTATTAACGGTCATTTTTTATTGCTGAGTAGTATTCTGTTTTATGGGTGAACCCAAATTTATCCATTCACCTGTTGGGGGACATTTAGATGCCTTCCAATTTGGGACATTCATTCATTCATTCATTCATTTATTTTAGAAAGAGAAAGAGCGTGTGTAGGAGCGGGGGAGGGGCAGAAGGAGAGGGAGAGCGAGAATCTCAAGCAGACTCCCCGCTGAGCATGGAGCCTGTTGTGGGGCTCGATCTCACGACCCTGAGAGCATGACTTGAGCCAAAATCAAGAGTCAGACGCTCAACCAACTGTGACAGCCAGGCACCCCAGTTTTGGACTGTTAAAAAGAAAGGTGTTAGGAATATTCATGTGTACAATCTTTGTATTGACATGTTTTAATTCCTCTTAGGTAAACACCTACCCATGAGGCAGCTAGGGTCCTGGGCACACAGAGTATGGGCACACATCCCCTTTGGCCCTCAAATCTTTGGATTGCTTCCTGACCCCTTGGGATAGATGTGGCTTGGAGGAAGGCCCCATTGGGACCTTCTGAGGCATGGGGTCCCATGGGGTCCCAGCACCTGGCCCCCTTCCCATGGGCTGAGCTTGCTGCTTCAGTGGCATTGAATACTTGGTATTTTGTAGACACAGGGCATACTGAGTTGTTGTTGTTGTTGTTGTTGTTTAGGAAATGGCCATTCTTTGGAAAGTTCACATTCTGGAAGATGGGGTAAATGAGTAAAGAGAGCATTTCAATCCTGTGTGACGCATGAACAAAACAAAAATGGCCGAGGACCGCCTGGGCTCTGAGGAGCACTGATCTGACACCTGCTTCACGTCGTAGGCACTAGTCCCGCCAGGCAGCATTTGCTGGGCGTCTGGGGATTTTCCAAGAACCACTGGGTTTTGTTTTGTTTTTGTTTTTGCTGGAGCTGGTGGTAGTACCATTAATTTTTCAGAGGTCTGTTGTTTTGATGGAGTCCCCAGATAAGGAAACCAACCCTTTTGACGGTGTAATAAGTGGTGTGGTGGAGGGGAGTTTCTAGTAAGCCCCACGAGGGGTGGCAGCTATGGTCAGTTTGTTCACTACTGCCTGGTATTTAATGGACACAATGTTTTTTATTGAGTGCAGGAAGCAACATGTATTGGGCGGGGGTGTTACCCAACACTCTGTTGTATTTGTTAGGGGTGACTTGCCACAAGGAGGGGCGCTTGGGCTGTTACAAACGGTGAGTAGCATACAGGTGGCTCAGGGTATCCCAGGTGCCTCCAGAAGGCTGGTGCGGGAAGGGCAGTGGTGGGTGGGTGGAGAAGGAGGAGGCCGGACAGGCAGATGTGTTCCTTGTAAACTTCGCCAAGGAGCTGGAGCGCCAGTATTTGGACTTCTCGGGAAACCGCTGACGTAGTATAAACACAATGGCATGCTAAGCTGTGTAGTTTTAGAGATTTGTCTGATTGCCCTGGGCCGGGTGGACAGGAGGGGGCCAGATTAGGAGAGGCAAGACAAGCAGAGAGGAGGAGGCTTTGGAAGGAAACATGGAGAAAGATGGTGCAACCTGCCTAGGACAGTGACCCAGGGCAGGGCTCGGACAGATCCGTGGTAACTATAAAATCTAGCGGTGATGGAAAAGAAGGGAGCAGAGCCAAGGAACTTTGGAGAAGGTGATGACATCCGGTGTGAAGGGCCGAATCTGTCCTTGACATTCTCCTCCAGAGTGGGTCTTCACCTTCAAAGCCAAGAGAAAGGCAGGGGCATGTTTTTAAAAATTAAGGTATAATTCACTCTCTGTAATAGTCACTCCTTTGATATGCAGTAGTCGTTGGTCTCCAGTATATTTACAAAGTAAGTAACCATCACCACCGTCTGATTCCGCAACATGGTCATCATCTCAGAAGGAAACCCTATGCCTGTCAGTCGCCTGTCAGTCGCAACCCACTCCCTCCTCCACCCCCCAGCCGCACCCCTATCCCTCCATTCCCCCAACCCCTGGTCATTGGCCACTTAGTCTATGGATTTGCCTGTTGTGGGCTTTTCATGCAAATAGAAAGCCTGGCTATTTTCAGATAAACCAAGAGGGGAAGCACCTTGCCTGCAGCTTTGCCCTGAAATGTGTGTTGACAAGGCCCTAGAAGGTGATTGACTGTGGGACGAATCCCGTAGGGTTGGCTGGCGAGTCTCCACAGAGGCCCGTCACCTGTGCAGCGTTGAGAAGATGTTCGCCTCAGCAGTCTGTTGCTTTCTTCTTATTTTTTTTTAATTTGAGAGAGAGAGTGAGAGAGGGAGGGAGAGAGCACAAGCCAGGGGGAGAGGCAAAGGGAGAAACAGACTCCCCATTCCGTGGGGAGCCGGACACGGGGCTCCATCCCAGGACCTTGAGATCATGGCCTGAGCCGAAGGCAGATGCCTAACTGACTGGGCCACCCAAGCGCCCCTGCTTTCTTCTCATTAAAAAAAAAAAACAAAACAAAACTCTTAGTGCAAAAAGAGAAAGGGATTTAAATGAGGAGAGATTTAAAAAAATGTTATTAAATTCCATGTATGACTTTAAAATTGAGGTCTTGTTTTTGCCCCGGTCTGCTTCCGAAGGGCTGTGTGACCTCGAGTAGGTCTCCACCTGTCCTGGTCTCTAAAGGCCCTTCCACCCGCGACCCCACACGATGATGCTGGGTAAGTGCTTTATATTCTAGTCACCCTTCCCAGGCATGGCTCTAATGTCAAGGACTTTTAATAGTGGGAGGGCTTCTTTCATTTTATTTCTGGTAATAAAACTCTTACTTCGTTCTCTTCTAGTAATACCCTGACTGATACCCTCATGTAAATCTTTACCTGCGTTTTTGGCCGTGCTCTATTGCTGTGCTTCCGCAAGTGGAATGACTGGTTCAAAGGATACACGCGTAGTTCAGGCTGTTTGTACAAATCGCTAAGTGGTTTTCCAGTGAGGTTGCGAGGCATTGCTGTTTCATCACACCCCTGTCAACGTAGTGCCCTTAAAACCTTCTGCTGGCTTAGCTGGCTAAATGCAAATGATGTGGTGGTTTTAATGTGTATTTCCTGGCTCCCCAGCAAGAGGAAGCATATTTCCAGGGGCTCCCCAGGCATTTGTTGTTCTGTGTTTGTGATTTGCCTGCTTTGGCCTCACCCGTCCATCCCCTGGGGTGGCTGCAGGGCGCACAGGTCTGGGGGCGCTCTTCACATTGTGTGCCCTGGGCCCAGCTCGGTGTGAGTGGGGCCCCTGCAGTTGGGCATGGTGCCCAGGCTGCTCGATGGCTTGACTTTCCTGGAAAATGCTCAAAACTGAAACAAATTCCAGTCTCCCTTCTAATCCAGGTGCTCAGAGGACTGGCCCATTACCCCTAAAAGCCTGTGGGACCCCAGAGCATTTCAGTAACACGTAAGAACCAGGGGCCTTCCTTGTCCCTAGCCCCCGAGGGGGTAAATTTTGAAGAGGGGCTTTTGAAGAGGACCCCAAATTACCAGCCGAGGTGTGGGTGAATCAGGCTGCATAACGCCAAGTTGGCCAAAGCAAATGCTGTTTTCAGGGACGGGCGATTTTGCTAAATGGCTTTACACACAGTTACACAGAGGGGATCCCGCTAAAGATAGAAATATCAGTCCATCATTGCAACTTCCAGCTTCTAAAAAGCAAGGCCAGAATTCAAAGCATGGTACCTCTGTGGCCAGAGCCCTCCAGAGCCATCCAGAGCCGTCCAGAGCCGTCCAGACCCATCCAGAGAGGGGAACGTTCTCAGAGGCCTCACTGGGCCTTTATTTTTATTAAAAGAAAGTCACAGAATGGCAGTCCAGTCACGTGTTCCTGATGCCTGCTGCAAGGCATGTTGATTTCTTTGTCCTTCGAGGAGGAAGCAGAGACAAAGGAGCGGGGTGAGGTGCCCAGGGGTTCAGTGAGTCACCAGCCGTGTGGAAGCTTCTGGGCCTCACTTCTCAGGGCTCCCGTGTGGCCGCAGAGGAAGGCTGGGCTGGTCAGAGGCCTTCCATCTGGTGGGTGTGCTTGCGGTTTTGGTTAGCCAGAGAGGGAGACCTTGGCCGCTGCATGCTGTGCTGAGAGCGGTTGGTGGGTGGACAGAGGCTTGCGCCAGGGGCGGGGCCCGGGGATGGGACCAGTTAATGTCAAGGTTCCCAGCAGGGATCTTGGGCAAGGGTCTTGGTCTCTCTGAACCTCAGCTTCCTGAGCTCACTGTGGCGTCGCTTGGTTTGTCATCGGTTTATAGATACATGGGTACATATGTGCACGAAGTGCCCGCGGCCGAGGCCAGCTCACTAGGTAAAAGCTATTGTTACTCTTGCTTCCAGACCCCGTGGAAACTCCCTCTGCCCCTCCCAGCCACCTGTGGGCCCTCTCCTCCCCGGCACGGAGTCACTTCTGAAAACCAGATCAACATCGGTCAGCTTTGGCCTGAAAAACCCGGGGAAGCGGGGGAGCCCTATGTTTCCCTTCCGTGGATGCCCTGGGGCCTGGGAACATGACAGCCACCCTCCCCTCACGGAGAACTGGGTGTGCGAGACTCAGCCCTTCTTCCCACAAGGCAAGGGGGTGGAGCAGGTGGGGGCAGACCTCCCGCCGAGGTGGCGTGCCCTGATGATAACTGGGTCCGCAGGGGTGCTCTGGAGGGAGGAAACACATGAAGCTCTGCTGCGCATGGTGGCCATGGGGCCACCCTTCAGGAAGAATGTCCTCTGTGCTTGGGGCCCTGGGACAGGGGCACTCCGCTCAGTGGAGACGAGCCCTCTACTGTGGGTCCCTGTCGCACTGTGCACGCGCTCTCTCTCTCTCTCTCTCTCTCTCTCTCTCTCGCCGTCTGGCGTCCCAAGGGCCTGGGGAAATGGCGCCCTTGGAGCCCAGGGTCTGAAAATCAGCAGGGCTGTGAGGTGCCCCATAATGTTCTCAGAAAGAAAGAACAGAGCATTTTCACTGCACACCTGGCCACAGGCAGCCCTTCTTCCCTGACCCCTCATCCCCCAGGTGCCTAGCATCTGGATTCGGCCTGCCCAGCTCCTGAAGGCCTGCCCCCCTATCAGTTCCCTACCTGCCCTGCCCCACACCTGGGCGGTGCCCTCCTCTTTCTCACTTTCTCCCCTTGGCTCCCCACTTGACTGAAAGAAACCGTAACCAGCTGCGCCCCGGTAGCATGCTCCTGACTTACTGCTTTATGTACTTACTGCTCTGTTTTATTTGCAACGCCATTCTTCTTTTTTTATTACTAATTATTACTAATTACTAATACATGCTGGTAATTTTAAAATCCAAATCCCCCTCTCTGCAAATCTATTCCCCAAAGAAAACCATTTCAACAATAATAGTGCCAATCTTTCTAGACTTTTCCATGCATAATATGAGTGTGTACTTTTATGTCTTTTGGTTTTGTTTTTACAAAAATGTGACTATAACTACAGGTCCTACTTAGATTTTCTTTTCTCCCTTTACTCCAAGAGATACAACCTTCCATGGCCATCCATAAGAGACCTTCCTCATTCTTTTTTGGAGGCTTCTTGGTGCTCCATTGTTATCACCTGGGTCCCTTGTTGATACCACAGAGATGGCTTCCTGTCTTTTGCGGATATGCACCATGCCATAGCACACATCTTTGGGTAGATGGTTTTGCGCACAGGAGCAAGGAATAGCAGAAGAATCAATTCCTAGAAGTGAAATTGCTGGGCAAAAATATCTTGTGTTAAAAGCTTTTTTTTTTTTTTTAATGATTTTTTATTATATTATGTTAGTCACCATACAGTACATCCCCGGTTTCCGATGTAAGGCTCGATGATTCATTAGTTGTGTATAACACCCAGTGCACCATGCAATACGTGCCCTCCTTACTACCCATCACCAGCCCATCCCATTCCCCCACCCCCCTCCCCTCTGAGGTCCTCAGTTTGTTTCTCATAGTCCATAGTCTCTCATGTTTCATTCCCCCTTCTGATTACCCCCCCTTTCTTTATCCCTTTCTTCCCCTACCAATCTTCCTAGTTCTTATGTTCCATAGATGAGAGAAATCATATGATAGTTGTCTTTCTCTGCTTGACTTATTTCACTTAGCATGTTAAGTGTTAAAAGCTTTTGAGAGTTGCTCTGAAAATACTCTCTAGTAACTAGGCTGTAACGAGTAACTAGTAACCTCCTATCAACAGGGCATTGGTGTTCCTGTTTTCCAGTTGAAATCATAAAGCTTTGTAATATGCCAATCTGATAAGTGAAAAATATTTCACAGTGAGTGAGTTTGAGCTTTTATCCTAAATGTTTATGAGGCATTTGTTGTTACCCTTCCAAGCATTTTACCAGTCTCCCCCCACCCCCAGCATTAGTGCTGGTTAGTGATTTGAGCATTTCATCATATGCTTGTTAATCTTTTCTTTCTTTTCTTCAGAGAAATGACTGTTTAAGCCCTTTGCCCATTTTTCAGTGGAGTTGTTTGTTTTTATGTCATTGAGTTTTAGGAGTTCTCTATATATGCTGGATATTAATCTCTTATCAGGTATATAACTAACAAACATTTGCTCCCATTCTGTGGGATGCCTTTGTATTCTGCTGATATTTTTGATGCACAAAATTCTAAGTTTTCATCAAGTCCAGTTTCTTTTCTTCCTTGCCTGTGCTTTTGGTGTCATATCCAAGAAATCATTGCCTAATCCAGTATCACGAAGCTTTGACCCTACGTTTTATTCTGTAGTTTTATAGTTTTAGGTTTTTCATTTAGGTCTTTGATCTATTTTGAGTCAATTTTTATATATGATGTGAGGCTGGGGTCCCACTTCATTCTTTTATGTGTGGATATCCAGCTTTTCCAGCATCATGTGTTGAAACAGCTGTCCTTTCCCCATTGAATGGCATTGGCAGCTTTGTCAAAAATCACTTGATGGTGTATGTGAGGGTTTATTTCTGGGACCTCTATTCTGTATTTTCTGTATACAGTATTTTCATTACTGTAGATTTATAATAAGTTTTGAAATTAGGAAGTGTGACTCTGTTGGCTTTGTTCTTCTTTTTTCAATATTCTCCTGCCCCTTTCTCTCTCTCCTTTTGGGTCTCCCACGATGCATATATTGGTGCATTTGCTGTGTCCCACAGGTCCCTTAGGCTCTATTCACTTTTCTTCAATCTTTTCTCTTTCTGTACCTCAGACTTGATAATTTCCATGTCCTGTCTTCAAGTTTGCTGAGTCTTTCTACTCAAAGCTGCCTTGGAATACCTCTAGTGAATTTTTCATTTCAGTTATTGTACTTTTCGGCTCCAGAATTTTTTTTTTTGGTATTATTTCAAGGCTTTTTCTTTATAGATATTTCCAGTTGTTCATAGTTTATTTTCTTTCTTTTTTTTTTAAAGATTTTATTTATTTATTTGACATAGAGACAGCCAGTGAGAGAGGGAATACAGGCAGGGGAGTGGGAGAGGAAGAAGCAGGCTCCCAGCAGAGGAGCCTGATGTGGGCTTGATCCCAGGACTCTGGTATCACGCCCTGAGCTGAAGGCAGATGCTTAAGGAGTGAGCCACCCAGGCGCCCCCATAGTTTATTTTCTTAACTTTCTCCTCATTTTCTCTTAGTTCTTTGAGCATCTTTAAAAGAGTCGTTTTAAAGTCTTTGGTAGGTCTGCCATCATCTCTTTTTCAGAGACATTTTCTGTTCATTTATTTCTTTCCTCTGAATGGGCCATACTCTCCTGTTTCTTTGCTTTGTGATTTTTTTTATTGAACACTGGACCTTTGAATCTAATAATGCTGTAATTCTAGAAATCTTCTCCTCCTCCTTCTCTGGGTTTGCTGGGTTTTTTGTTATTAGTTTTGCTTATTATTATTACTTTAAATTGTTGTAGGCTGTCTCCGTGCCAAGGATCAGCCTGAGGTATAAACTTCCAGTCTCCTCTGGTCTTTTCTGAGCCCTTCCATGGAATTGACCACTCATTTTCCGATGTTTCCCATATGCACAGTTGTTTTTGAATGTTAATCTCCATGTCTGGCTCCCAAAATGGGAAAAAGAAAAATGAAGGGGGGAGAAAGACATAGGCTTTTTAAGTCCCTTGGAAGTCAGTGTAGCTGAAGAGGGGGGAACTTGTGGCAGTAGGGGGAGTCGTAACAACACTGACCACCCACCTCTTTGTACCTCTGTGATCAGAAGCAGCAGTCAGAACACAGATCCCCAGTATCTCGAGGACAGGATCCTTTGTGCCCACGTTGGCTCCTGCAGACTGTGTGCACGTTGGTGCAAGAACACACACTGCCTCCCATGTGGCTGAGGGGAGGCTCAGGGGTCACTGCTACTGTGCTAAAAGCTGACATCGGCCCAAATTAACCACAGTTCATGGTTCAAGCCTTCCCCCTGGAATTTGCAAGCCTTCAGTAGAGTCCAGAGTTCCTCTAGCTACATCAGCGAGACAGACACTGATGTACCCAAGACCCCAGTCAAGACTACAGTGTTTGCGGTTTGCTTTTTTAATTACAAATATGATTTGTACATCCTCCCTTGCGGATTAGTATACATACTCATCGAGTGCTTTAGAGGGAAGTGCCGAGTGTAATTTAAACTAGTGTTGGAAGAGCATGGACTTTGGAATCCTGTAGATTTGGGATCAGTTTCTGCTTTGACACTTGTCACCCTGCACAGGGTGACTTTCAGCCATGTAAGTCTTCACGTTTTCACCTTTCAAGTGGGGATGTTACCCAGCTCAAAGCACTGTCTCAAGAATTGAGTTCCTGAGATACTTAAGAAGCCCTTTCAAGTCAGTATTTTTTTTTTAAAAGGAACAATACCAGCAGAAAAACTAGCAAAGGAGCGCACGAACATGCTATTCACAGGAAAAGAAAACAGACCGTTTACAGAGTCAGTGAACCTGTGAAAAGATGTCCAGCCTCCGTGACGATCAAAGAGACGCAACTCAGCAACAACGCGATGGGACTTTTCAGCTACCAGATCGGCAGAGGTTAAACGTTCGTGACACCTGGCGCTGGCGACGGTTTAGGGAAGCGGGCACTCTTACCCGGCGTTGGTGGGCGTGTATGCCCGCGTGTATTTGGAGAGTTGCTCGGCCTGCTTGCTAAAATTATCGGTGTTTATACCCTTTATCCCACTAGTTATTCTTTAACAACTTATTCTGCCTACACAAGTGGACAAAATACGTGTATCATTGCAACACCCTATCACGGGGGAAACAACCCACGTGTCCTCGAGCCGGGAAGTACTTACGATGCAGCCACGCAGCAAAGTACCGCGCGATAGATCCCCGGAACCAGGAAGCTCTCTTCAGGGAAGTGTGTTCACAGTGAACCGGAGAGTCACAAAAGTAAACGTCACGTGGCCTCTTAGGTTCCTTCTGATGAGAGAAATGTTTGGACTCAGTAAGGCCACAATCTGCTGATGACTGTCCTTAGTAGGGAGGTGAGCTTTCCAGCAGTTAAACTTCATCAGACCGTGTTATTCTGAGGTGCCCCGCGGTGGGGTACCCGCCTGAGGGCAGGTGGGCGGCCATCTTGTTGGGGTTACAAGCTCCATCGGGGCCAGAATCGGGAGCAGCGAAAAGTTGTCAACAAAATGGTGGGTGAGTTCTGTTTTGCAGTTGACTAGGAAGCAAGCATGTGTGGCACGTAGGCGCTGGGGAGTGCCAGAATTCATTTATTCACTCCACAGACATTTCCAGAGCTGTGCGTCAGGCCTTGTGGTAGGGGTGAGAGTTACTACTGCCTTCAGGTAAACAGCCCTGCAGAGGCTATGGAGGTAGCCACTTGCGTGCACCCCCAGAACAGCGATAAAGGGGAATTGTTGACAGCATTAGAATAGAAACTTCCTGAAAGCAGGGACTTTGTTTAGTTCCCAGCACGGTGAACAGTGCTGGGCACCCAGTTGCTTAGTATATGGAATTTGCTGAATGAATGAGCTAACACATGAATAAATGAATTTAGTGAGTCGGGGTCTTGACAGCTACCAGAAGACACATTCAGATTAGGAGAATTTGAGGAGAGTCTGTTTATAAAGGGATAAACGGTCGCATGTGGGCTGTAGGTGACCCATGAGGGTTGGTGTACAAACCCAGGCAGATGGAGAAGCACTGTCCCAACCCCCGGGCTGGAAGGGAAGCAAGGGGAGAGGTTCTTGGGACTGTGAGGGAACCTCTCCAGTCTCCCGCCGAATCTCTGCATGAGCCAGAGGCGAGGGCCAGATGCGGTCCACCAGGCTGCCCAGAGCACATCTGGTGCTTGCCACGAGCTCTGTGCGCCCGGAGCTACACAGGCATTGCATCAGACTCCACGGATAACCCCGTGAGACGAGCGGGACCATCCCCATTTTATGGTTGAGGAAACAATGAGATTAGTTGGGTAACTAGTAGAATAATTAGAATTTGTTATAATTAGTACGGTGCAGAGCTACGAGTCTAAGAAATGCCAACACATGTGTAGAGATTTAAGTCCAGGATGGGTCTCAGTGACTGTGGGCGGCAGCGTGGCCTAGTGGCTGAGAGCCTCGGAGTCCTCAGATGGACCGGGTTGAGGGTTAACTTACTTCTCTGGGCCTCATCTGTAAAATGGGATAATACTCGCCTTCAGGAATGTTTGTGAGGGTTATGAGGTAATGATTACAGATATTTCGTACCTGGTAGACGCCACTAAGTGGGAGGTGTTATCAAAAGAAAACTTCAACTCACATACGCTGTGGACATGTTAATAAGGCTTTGGAAATATGCCAGAATGCAAAGTGCTTGTTTTCTCTTGGGCAGAGGAGTATGGTTTTCATTTTTTGGATATTTTTCAGATTTTGACCATGAATACATATTACTCTGATGGGGAAACAAGTTCCTTCCTCTCTCCCTTCCTCCTTCCCTTCCCTTCCCTTTCCCTCTGTCCCTTCCTCCCTCCTTCCCCCTTCCTTCTCTTCCTTCCTCCCTCTTCCTTTCATCATTCTCTCCCTTCCCTCCCCCATCCCTTCCTCCCTCCCCCACTTCCCCCCTTTCCCCTTCCTTCCTCCCTTTCCCCTTCCTTCCTCCCCCTTCCCTCTGTCCCTTCCTCCCTCCCCCCCCCCAGTCCCTTCCTCCCTCCCTCTCTTCCTTTAATCTGGGACCTTTCAGTGCTCTTCTGCCTCAGTTTCCTGTGTTGGTCCCCAGCCCCCTGGCCTCATGTTCCAAGTGGCCAGCATGGCCAGTCCCTGCAACAGCAGAAGACCATGTTCCGCATCTGGAATTCAGTGACCTGATCCAGTCTGCCTGCACACACTGCCTCCTTCCTGGGGGCCTGGGGCGGGTGGGGAGAGGGCCTAAGGCAAAGATTTGGATCTTGAGATCTTTCCGACTTTGGTTCTAGTTTGGCATGTTTTCCAACCAGACTTCTCGGTGCTCAGCCTCCAGGAGCAGACATTCTGCTGCTAGACCCTCGGAGTCTGATTAGTTATATTCATATTTATAATAATCCTGTAAAATAGGTATAATCTGCATCTTACAGGTAAGAGAACTGAGGCACAAGGCAATTAAACAAATTTGGCCAAAATCATACATTTAGGGGCACCTGGGTGGCTCAGTGGGAAAAGCGTGGGACTCTTGATCTCGGGGTTGTCAGTGTGAGCCCCACCTTGGGTGTAGAGATTACTTTAAAAAAAAGAAAAAAGGAAAGAAAGCTTCAAAGGGTGCCTGGTTGGCTGCATTAGTAGAACAAACATCTCAGGGTGGTGAGTTCTAGCCCCACACGGGGCAGCGTGGAGCCTACTTAAAAATTAAAACCAAAACAAACCAAAAAAATGGTACATTTGGTAATTGGCAGAACCATGTGAACTTGAGTCCTTCTGCCTTGAAATCCTGCCCCTTCCTTTCTTTTCTCATACTTTGTTTTTTTTGGGGGACTGGGGGGACTCTGTTTTATTCTTTTTGGGGTCTTCAGATGTCACATTAGTTTCAGGTGTACAACATAGTGATTTGACAGCTCTGCATGCGGAATTATAGTCCATATTAGTTCAATACTGAATTACCATTATGGATTATAATTGAAAATGCGTAAGGCGGGAAGAACATTTTCACATGGTTACAGCCGTGCTGTCTGTATAAACCTGTATCTTAGGTTTTTTCCACGTAACATAATACGCGCCTTGTTCCGCGGTATTAGGAGTTCTTTGCAGACCTTCTTTCCGCAGCGTGCGCCACAGTCCCTCAGTTGGCTGTAGCATTTGCTTCCAACAATCCCCTATTGTTGAACCTTCCCATGGTTTCTAGTCTGTGGCCGTCCACAACGGTGCTGCAAAGAACATCTTTTTATTCAGAAAGGTTTTTCTGTTCGTCCTATTTCCTTAAGATAGTTTCTCAGAAGTGGAAATACTGGTTCAAAGGCCCTGAACATTTGAGGGCTCTGCCTCCATATTGCCAAAGAGTCCCCAAAGGGTGGCACCCATTCCCTCCTCCACCCCCCGCCCCGGGGAAGTGTCGAGAGGATTTGGAGGGCACATTCCCAGTCTAACGGCCTTGTGTTCTTTCCCCAAAGCCTCATAAAGAAGATGGCCCAGAGCGTGGTAGACGTCATGGAAGACGCCAAGGGGAAGGTTCCGGAGAACCTCCTGGCCAATGGAGGTAGGTCACTGGCGTGTTCTTACCCAGGCCTTTCTCAGGCACTTTTAGCCCATCGCTCACCCTGTCGAGGCTGCAGGGACGCGGCCCCGGGGAGCGTCTGAGGGGACATGTACACCCCGTTTTGAGCTCAGCAGCACCACGGGTTTGAACACCTGCCCCTTGGCCTGTGGATGGTCCTGCTGCGGCATTTCTGCATCTCTGGCGTTTTTACCCTGTAGAAACCTGAAGGGAGAATGGGGTCAGGGGGGTGGCAGGGTTGTTTGATCTGCCCGCCTTCTCTGTCAGCTTCTGCTCTGTCCCGCATGGAAAATTCCACCCGGTCCCCACCCCTATCCCCACCCCCACCCAGCCCAACCCATTTCTCCCTCTCCCCAGATGAGACTGGAAAATGCCTTCAGGGGCCGAGGAAAGCCTCAAACTTCAGTCTTAAGTGCCCCGCAAATACAGAGAGAGTGAGACGGCATGTGTTCGCACTGGGAATTTCTGTCTCTCCTGTGCTGCCGGAGAGCCCCCAGATTCCAGAGACATTCGGGTCCCTTCATTGTGTGCATACCATCCTGAGTGCGCTGAAAATGTGCAAGACACGAGCTGGGAGACTTTGGAAGCTTTAGAATTAGGTGTTTGAACTCCGCAGACGTCACGGACCTGTGACTCTGCACGTACAAATTCTGGGAATGAGAGCGTATATTCTGTATCGAATATTTCTGTTATTTGTTACGTATCGGTTCCGAATTTTTCCCTCCTGGGAACCATAAATGGCTTTTTTATTTGCTTGTTTAAATTGACAAATGGAAATGCTCATGCCCCCAGATCTGAACTCGGCTTCGTGTGTTCATGCGATATAATAACCCCCCTTATTACATTGCAGGTTTGAAGGAAAAAATGAAATATTTAAAGAGTAGGTTGTACGTTGTTTGCCGTGAGTGTGTTTGGCGTGATGCCCGCATGTCCCTGGGAAGGCGGACTGTCAGTCTGGTCATCGGGGTGTGGTGATCGGGTCACGGTGGATTTCTCCAGTAACAACCGGGTGCCTGGGTCACCATAGCCATATGACCTGTCACCTGTTCTGTTCCTTTTCCCTCTGTCTCGTGTCTGGCCTGCTTCCCCCACCAGCACTGCATGCCTCCGGGAGCGGGGTGACCCTCTGGCTCTGGAGTTCAAGGTGGACCTTCTGTATCTTTTGGCTTGTGGTCTGCTCCTTGCTTTGATGTCTGTCCTCAGCGCCCACTGTCTTGCCTGCTCTGGGAGTCTGGCTGTTTTGTGGACCCTGGCAGCTTAAATGTCAGGCTTAGGTTTGTGTGGCCCTGCTGGGGTCTGCTCACACAACGGCTCTTCTCCAATGAGCCTCGGGGGGAGGGGGCGTCCCTGTGCCTCAACAGGCCATTCCTGGCTAGAAGGAGCCATTTGCTTGGGGTTTTCTCCAACCTGCTCAGATTGGTGGAATGAACTCCAGCAAATCCTTGTAGGATGAACACGGGTCTTTACTGATTGGAACTTACCAAAATACCTTTCCAAATGCAATCTGTTGGTGATGCTGAAATTTCTTGCTGGAGCTAATAAATCAGTTAGTTAAATAAATCTAGGACTTTCAGGGTCCTAGACTGAGGAGCTGACTTAAGGTAGAGAGCTACTTTTCTACATAAAAACCTGGTCTTTAAGGCAGGGGGATCCGAGCTCACGTTAAAATAGCGATCAAGATGCTTGCTTCTACTCAAAATTCACATTACTTAAAACTAGATGTCATCATGCCACCATCTCCATCCCCAGTGCAGATGGCTGCTCCCCTAAAGGCCGGCTGCCTCTCATCTCGGGAGGAGGAAATTCAGCTTTATTTGTCTATGCGATACGCTTCATTATCTCCAGGCCTCCTGTGAATCAGGTCCCCATGACTTCCGAGACTAGAGCTTCCAAGGCTTGTTCTGTAACCAGCCCTGTGCAAACAGAGGTCAAGGGCTGCGGCAGCCGATGACTCTTGACATTCGCAATGTGCGTTAGCATAATAAAGGCTCTGAAAAGGACTGCAGTCCAGAGACCTGGTCAGACTGAAGTCCGCTCAGGCTTTCCTGCTAGGATTTCGATTGCGAGATCTTGTTCTTTTTCTTCTGCAGAGCACCCGCGTAACTAGTGAACTAGCGATTGACAGAATTATCCGGAGGGCTCTGTGTTGCCCGCCTCCCCCCATAGGCGGGATTTAGTCCCTCTCCTCCAGGGCAATGCCTCAGGGACAGCTAGCAGCAGCAGCGGCCAGGTCCTGGGCCTTGGCGGGTCACGTCTTTGGGCCCCGGTGGTCTCCCGTCAGCGGACTTCATCCTTCACAGGCTTTTTGCTTTGCTCAGGCGCCTTTTGTGTTCGCTTGTTCTTTGCTCCCAACTGAGCTTTGAGTCCGGAAGTAAGGCTGTAGATGCTTTGGATGGTAGCAGAAGCTGGCCAAACACACTGCTGTCTGCAGCAGGCCCTAGAACGTGTGCAGAAGTCGCCAACACCCGGAGACGCGTCTGGCTGATGGAGGACGGGCCGCAGCCCGGGTGTGCGCACAGGTCCCCGGGCCTGCTGCCTGCCGGGAAGGCCTCGTGGTGGTTCTCACGTGAGGTCACCGTCGCTCAAGAGCAGCCGCCTGTGTATCGCATGTCTTGATTCTGAGTGAGCCTGCCCAGGCCATGGTCTGACCTCACGGGCCATCTGTCCAAGCCCCCGATGGCTCCCTTGGAGGCCGGGCCTCTCTGACTTCAGCCGGGGGAGGGGAGGGGAGGCCTGTTCTTTCCCGGGTAGGCAGACAGAAGGCTGCAGGGCTGGAAGGACAGGCAGGCCCAAGGGGGCGGCTTGCTGCTTTCTAAGACGGAGGACCGTCCTCAGACCATGTTGTCACCGAAAGTGATGGGTGCGGACGGGGCAGTGCTGCCCTTGGATACGTGACCTAGGGCGAGGGTCAGGGTCAGGAGCTGGTACTCGTGACACGAGAGGGGAGGCACGGGAGGAGGGGGTCACAGTCGCACACCAGAGATCTCAAGAGGCTTCTGTGCTGGGTGCCGGGCCCGCAGGGTGCTTGTTCTCCCAGAGCACCTGACCCGGGGGACAGCCCTGTAGTCCCGCACGTGCTGTGATGCCAGAGGAGCCTGGGGGGCCCCCGCAAGGAGATGGGCAGAGTCTGCAGGGATTACAGGAGCCCTTCAAGAGGAAAGGGCCAACTCATTCTCTCTGATCTGAATGCCACAGAGACCTTAGCGTCTGTGACAGTGCATGGGGACGAGCTCAGTGTGCAGCGTGTCTCTTCCAAGCCACCCACGTCGTGCAAGTTAGTACAATCACCAGGATTATTAGGGAGATTCTTCTATGAGATGCTTGCTCTGTGCTGGGCACTGTGACAGGCTCTGGGGACACAGAAACAGCCATCTGCCCTCAAGGAGCCTGAAAGTGCAAAGAGAATCGGGAATCAGGCAGCGTCAGAGTTCGGAAACAGGCGAGCGTCCAGGGCAGCAGTGGGATGGACGGTCAGCAGGCTTTTGGGAGGTGGCCCTTGTCCTGATGTTGAAGGACAAAAGCAGCAGTGAGAGAGAGTACGGGGTGGGAGGCGGCTTGGCTTGGGGGTGGTGTGCCCACGGGGTGCCGTAAGTAGCAGAGCTGGGAGGAGGACGGGCACAGATCCCAGAGCATCTGGCCAGCATCTCCTGCCTGGGGCCAGCCTGGGGTGGCAATGGGCCATGGCTCCGGCCTGTCAGCACGCGGCCCACGGCGGGGCTCCGTGAGTGGGATCAGTGGCCACAGGAGGAGTCTTCTTCCACCTTCCGGTTCTGCGTCTGACTGCACCCCGTCCCGCCTTATCCAGACATTCGTTCTGTTCCTCCCTGGCCCGTGTGCTTCTACAGTCTTCCCCTGCAGGGGGTGAGGATGCAAAAATCCATATTAAGACCCAACTTATACCCAGATCTGTATTAGCTCGAGGTGCTGACTGGGGGGCTGACACAACAGACACTGATCTCCCACAGTTATGGAGGCTGGAAGTTCAAGGTCAAGGTGCCAGCAGGCTGGTTCCTTTGCTGTGTCCTCTCATGGGCCTTTCCTTGGAGGAGCACACGGGGAGGGAGGGAGGGAGGGAGGGAGGGAGCTCCCTGGTGTCTGTCCTTACAAGGACGCTCATCCTCGGGGATCAGCCCCGCCCCCCCTTGGCGCCTCTTGTCCGTTCCAGCCCCGTTGGAACCTGAGAGACATCTAAGTGCGTAAGCCAGACTGTCAGCACGTGGTTCTTGTTCAGAGATGGGCCACCGTGCACACTGCAGAGTAGCCGTGACCGAGCGTGGGTGGGCAGGGAAGGAGTGAGGTGCTCCATGTCCTCCACGGTCACCCACAGTCACCGTCTCCTCTTACGGTGGACGTTAGTGGGTGATTACCGCGTGCCGGTCCCGCCTCTAGAATGGAGATGATGATAGTACTTAATAGGGTTGAAAGGTGAGTGCAGTAATTCCCGGGTCCTGGCCAGGGGGAGCAATCAGTGTCACCTCCCTGGTTGGTTGTAAGGCCCTGCACACATCTGTGCATGCCCACCTCTGCCCACAGGCCGTTTCCCCCCTCTGAGCCCATTTCATTTCCATCTGCGTCCTGGGGACTCGTCTGCCCTCATATCCGACTCCAGCTTGCCCGAGCTGAGCTCCTCCCCTCTCTCCTCTGCCCCGTCCCGTCCTGCCGCCACCGTGGCTGCCCAAATTAGTGAGTGTCCTCTCCCTCTTCCCACTCACCCGACCTGAAAATCCCCGAGTGCCCTGGGCCTCTTTCGTGGGCCATTGTCCTGTTGAGCCTGCCCTTCCTTTTCTGCTTCCAGAGCTTTGGCCCCTCTCAGCAGCTCCTTTTCTCTCTCACTCCCCCATTGGGAGCTTCTCTCCTGCAAAGCCCCCATTGGCCCCAGAGAAATCTCAGTGCGTGACTGTCCTTGGCTGGCTACACAGCTGCTGTCCTCACCTGCTTCGTGACCTTCTCAGCCCTGCTATTGGAGTTGGAGCGATGAGTGGCCAATTGCTGGCAGATAATAGTGGGGGTGGGGTGGGGTTCCATAGGTGCTTTGAGTGTCTTTATCACCCCAGGAGAAAGAGCAGACACAGCCTTCCATGGCCCTGCCCTGGCCCTCCTGTTCCACTGGGTTGTCCCAGAGATTCCTAGGCTCCCACGCAGGATGTCGTGCAGGTGTCCTCAGCTCACACCCAGCGCCATGTGGCAAGCTCCTGTCACCTCCAGCCCCTGTGTGAAGCCCTCCTTGCCCTCCCTGGGAGTCAGGCGCTGGCTCGCCCACCCTTCCCACCCAGCCACGCTTCTGCTGCCGCTCACCGTGGTGTGAGGTTTGCCTGGTTGTCTCCCTAGGAGACTGAGCACCTTGGCATCCAGGGGCTGTGGTCTCTTCCCCCCTTCGTGGTAGCAAGCTGGCGCTCAGTGGACGCGCAACCCCCAGTGCCCTTGATCTGCGCAAGGTCACGCTGGGAAGGGCAGGCGTGCGCAAGTCCTGGCGTGAGAATCCAGTACAGGAAGGCTGGTCTCGCTCGGGTTCACGGGATTCTGGGGGTGACGCCAGCTTCGCGTGCACTGACCCGACTCAGTCCAGGGAGTGAGGGGCAGGTGTAAGCAGCAGCTGGCTGCTGGGGGCACTCTGTGATTGTGCACAGAGCTGATGTGAAGAGTGGGCGCTCGAGGTGTGTGGCCTGCTTTCCCACCCATTTCTCAGGTAAGGCGACTGAGGTGCAGAGGGGTCAGTTACTGACATGCTTGAAGCCCAG
Organism: Ursus maritimus; assembly: GCF_017311325.1. Lineage (NCBI taxonomy): Eukaryota > Metazoa > Chordata > Mammalia > Carnivora > Ursidae > Ursus > Ursus maritimus. Next base: position 1,978,609 of record NW_024426774.1, on the reverse strand, counting down.
GGTCCTGAATCGGCCCAGGGTCACTTGTGTGGCTTGTCGGACCTCAACTGCAGAGCTCCTTCCTCTTCCCGCAGCAGATTAGGGAACCAGAAACATCCCAAGGGCTGCGGGTTTAGATTTGTTTTGGAGAAAGTAAGGGGAAAAGGGAAGTTTGTTGAGAAAGGCCTGATTTGGTCTACTCACTATAGACTTGCACGTAAAGGACGTAAACTGAAAGATGCCCTTCCTCACCAGGTGGTAAAATCCACAGTCACAGACTCTGATATGTCGCCAAGGTTTACAATGCCTCTGCCGCCTTTTTTTTTTTTTTTTAAGATGTATTTATTTGAGAGAGAGCACGAGTGGGGGGAGGAGCAGAGGAGAGGGAGAGAGAGAATCTCAAGCAGACTCCCGCTGAGCATAGAGCCCAGTGGGGGGCCCGGTCCCAGGACCCCGAGATCACGACCCATGCAGAAATCAGGACGCTCAACTGACTGAGCCCCCCGGGCGCCCCTAAAATGCCTTCTTTAGCCTGGCCTTCAGAATATCTCCCGATTTTGCCTCTACCTTGTGGGAAAGTAGGACCCCCCAAAGGCAGATCTCCGGGCAGCCGTCTGAGAGCGTTCGGGGCCCAGTGTGCACTGGTTGCAGTGGCCCTGTGGCTGGTGGTGGGTTTTTCGGAGGGGCTTTGGGCGCTGCTGACGGTCCTGACCGAAGGCCAGCCAGCTGGCTCAGTACTGCACTCCCGGGGGCAGTGTGTGCTTTCCCAGAGCCCCGACTCTCCTCGTTTCTCTGATCGCTTCCTTGGTTTCAGTGGATGCTTGGCTCGGGGTTTGGCAACCTTGGTCTCTTGAGATGCGGAGTCCCGCTGACTTGTTGACATGTGTTTCTTCCAGTTGACCTAACATCCTTTGTGACCCACTTTGAATGGGACATGGCGAAATACCCCGCCAAGCAGCCGCTGGTGAGCGTGGTGGACACGCTAGCAAAGGTGAGAGGAGGGCCTTCTCTCGGGGGAGAAGCTTCTGTGACCAGCGGCATCTGACCACCTGAGGTCGAGCTACGCGGCATTGGGGCCCTGGCGGTGGTGCCAAGGGGGACCTTCTGGGAGGCCCGAGTCAGGAGGCTGGGTGGGGTCCCCTTCCCATCTGCGTCCTGCCAGCCCTGACCAGGCCCGGTGCCTTTCTGAGGTGTGGCCTTCCATGCCCTGGGCAAGGCCAGAGACTTTGCGTTTCAAGGCGGGCGCCTGCCCTCCCTCCACCTCTTCTGGTCCTGTTACCTGCCAGGTGGTGGCATCCATAGGCAACTCCCCTGACGTGCCCGGCCCAGGCCCTGGTGCCCCTTCTGTGCATTCCCTCCACCTCATTACTTGCTGAAAGGTGCTGATGGAGCAGCTCAGCCCCATCCTGACCTACTGACGAGAGCCTCATACCCCCGCCACGTCCCAGAGTGCTTGTCTGCTTGACAAGAACTGTCTGCTTCCGGGGAGAATACGGCTCAGGAGCCCTAAGTCCTGGGAGGTGTTTACGGAAGGCATCACCGGGGGTCCCGCTCCTGCTCTGAGGAGCCTGTGACAGTAGTGAGGCCAGTAAGGGGCACCTGGGTGGCACGGTCATTTGAGCCTCCGACTCTTGGTTTTGGCTCAGGTGATGATCTCGGGGTTGTGGGATCGAGCCCCAGGTCAGGCTCTGTGCTCAATGGGGAGTCTGCTTGGGACTCTCTCTCTCTTCCTGCACCCCCCCCACAAATAAATGAATAAGTCTTAAAAAAAAAAAAGCGAGGCCAGTAAGTACTGCACCCCACAATTCCACCATCTCAGTAAGCAGTGGCCTCCAGCTTTCACTTCATAAATAAAAGCACTGTGGCACCAGTCTCTGGGGATGTTGTGGGTGTCTCGTGGCCTTGTTGACTCCTGTGTGTCTCACTGAGGGTGAGCGCTAATGGCTTATGACCGCCTGTCCCCCTCCCTCCACCATATACTGAGCCCCTCATAGGCCGTGTCTCCTCCTGGCCCGGGTGGCTGGGAGAGTCTCAGGCAGGCCAGGAACAAAGCCTGCCTGTTGTCTCCTCAGACCACAGAGCCAGCCAGGTGTGCCTGGGCGGGTCAGGTGCAGGAGGTGGGCCCCTGGGACCCATCCGAGTGCAGCCCTGTGTGCTCCCCACAGCAGGCTGGTGACCGGCCCCCGTGTCTCTGGGAACTCGGGTGGGGCCAGAAGGCTCTGGAACTGCTTACGCCACAGAGGTCCCAGCCCCTCCTGGGACAATTGGGCAGTGATTCTGGAAAGCCCTCTGAGGAGGGCCTGCCCAGCGCACCTGTGCCAGGTGTGGCTTCCCGGAGGTACTGTGCGCTTCTGCCACCAACCTAGAGGCGCGCCGTAGCTGGTGGCCCTGCGTTGCTCTCTGAGGCCGGGCTGAGCCGGGCAGGGCGGTCAGGCCGTGCTCGGAGTCCACTCGGGACGGTGCTCACTGGCATGGCTGTCCCAGGATGCCGGCTAGCGGTGAGGACCCTGAGACACATCAGGGTGTCAGCTGAGAGGGGAGCAGAGCAGTTGTAGAGGACAGAACTTGGCTTCTCTAGTCCGGGGACCCAGAGAGTGACTTTGGCAGGAAAGCAGGGAGGGGGCAGAGGGCACTGATGTTGACAGCACTCCCTGTGTGCCCAGAACCACGCTGGGCTCTTGCTTCCCACGTCACCCCCGAGAGGTAGGATCCCCTTCCCACGTCACCCCCGTGAGATAGGATCCCCTTCCCACGTCACCCCCGTGAGGTAGGATCCCCTTCCCATGTCACCCCCGTGAGGTAGGATCCCCTTGCTCTGATCTCAGATGAGGAAGCTGGCTGAGAGGTTAAGTGGCTTGCTCTGGGACCTGGGATGGGAAAGCAGGTCTTGGTTGGGCTGTGTGTGTGTGTGTGTGTGTGTGAGAGAGAGAGAGAGAGAGAGAGAGAGAGACAAGGCTTGCCAAGGAAGCCCGGGGCCAGCTCCACTGCAGGGAACCAGCGCTTTGGGGCTCTGAGTATTGGCCCCCTGAGGTGGTCCTGCACGAGGACCCTGTGTGTGATGCCCTGAGCTCTGGTTCAGGTCTGTTCCTCCCCTGGGAGGTCCTTCACGGGAAGAGCCTTGGGGACACACAAGTCGCTGTGCCACTGGGCGTCGAGTAGCCCTTGCCGGGTGTCGGAGCAGGTCTCCCAGCCTGGAGGAGCCCGGTGCTGACGTGGTCCGGGCCAGGCCCCCAGATCCCCCCGACAGCTGGGAACTGAGCCCACCTGCGTCCCTTAAAGAGGCTCAAGGGTGGGGAGGGCTTCGCCCCCTCCCAGCCCTGCATGTGGCAGCGTGACCTGTCACCTGGCCAGGGACCCAGCTCACCGCAGTGTCAGTCTCCACGGCCGGGTCACGCTGCAGGTTCAGAAAAGCCCCCAGACCCCCTGGTGTGACATTCAAAGGGTTTATTGGACAGCGCCCACACGTGCAGCCAAGGGTGGGGGTTCCACGCCACCCCCTTGGGGCTCTGGCGCCTGGTGTCTCCACCACCGGAAGCATCTCCGGGTTCTGCGGGGCAGGTGCACGGGGTTCTCGGGGCTTCGGCCAACCCCACACCTCAGAGCGCAGCTGAACGCACGCCCTCAGCACTGTCTGTGCCGGCCGCCCCCCGGGGGTCACGGAGATGGGGGTCCTGGCCCCCTGGAGGAGCTCCGTCTGGGGCAGGTGGGCCTCGCCTTGCTCATGGCCTGCTCGGCAGATGCCGGGAGCTTCCGGAATTCCGTGGCACTGAGCTCAGAGAGGGCCGGCCCCGACGTCAGTTCTCAGGCGGGCCGAGTGGGAACCGGTTCCGAAGCCCTGGTTCCTTTCCCCATCCGCTGGTTTCCAAACACCCCTCTGCGGGTTTTCACTGGCTTGTGGTAAAACGAGCAAAGGAAGGAAGATGTAGGATTTTTTTGTTTGATTTTTTTTTCCTTTAAAAAGTAATTGTGTGTGTGTGTGTGTGTGTGTGTGTGTATAAAATATAATTTTAAAAATCAAGACTGTGGATTGTACCTGAGTCAGTTTCTTGGTTTTGATCGAGTACTGTTGTTATGTAAGATGGGTACATGGGATCTCTCTGTCCTATTTTTAAAAACGTTTTATTTGTTCATTTTTTTTTTTTTTTACAAAAGTAGTCTCTACACCAAACGTGGGGCTTGAACCGACAACCGTGAGAGCAAGAGCCTCATGCCCCTCCAACTGAGCCAGTGGGGCATCCCCTTGTGTCCTCTTCTGTAATTTCCCATGAAATCTGTCATCATTTCAAAGGAAAAGATTTTTTAAAATTGTAAAAAAAAAATTATAAATCTTATTTTAAAAGTTAAACGTCTCAAGATACAAGGATAAAAACGTGAAAGGTTCCTGTGACAGGACCCGCCCTGTGCCCCACCGCATCTAAGCGTGTGGGAATCTCCTGCGAGCGTCTGGAAGGCCGTGCCGTGTCCTGTAACGTGGGGCGCCCTTCTTTGTTGAACCAGTTCTGTAATGATGGACTCCACTGTCCACGTGTAAGCCCTGGGGGGCGGGGGCTGGTCGGGGGCAGCTGCTGTGTTTTGAGGGCTTCTGGTGAGTTAGGCCCTGGTGGGCGTTTGCCTTTCTCTGTTTCGAGCCCTTGGGGAGGACGTTATCCCCCTGGCCGCGCAGATGGGGCCTCTGAGGCCAGGCAGCCCGAGAGCAGGGGAGCTTAGCCGTGGGCCCGGGCTCGTCCTGTTTGCATGATATGTCTGCCCGCCCAGGCCTGCTGCACGTCAGGGTCCAGGACGCCCTTCCTGAATCTCTTTAGTGTCAGACCGGTGACCTGCGTCCAAGCTGAAAGGAGCCTTTCTACCTACTTACCAGTTCCTGTGGGAAGGGGCCATGGGGCGCCGCTGAGCCTGGGACCGGGTACTGGTGGGGTCGAGCCGCCCTGGGCCCCCCTAGAAGCCAGGATGGGGTCATCCTGGGCTGGCCTGGCAGTGCGGGAAGGGCTTGCACTCAAATCACCTCCCTGAGTGATCCTGGAACAGCCGTGCCGGTCTCGGGCCTCGGTATATGCAAGGTGGGGATGGGAATCTTCCCTGCGCCCCACAGGCCGCTGTAGGCCCAGTGCCGGCATGTGTGTGAGAGCAGTGGGGAGAGGAATGTGAGCGTCCCCCAGCTGGGCAGCGTTCCTTGTTTATTCCACAGGGCGCTATGAACAGTTCATGGCCATTTTGAAAAGTCTGATCACCTCTTTTGCTTTTCCAAATAGCAACTGGCACAAATTGAGACTGACCTGAAATCCCGAACAGCTGCCTACAACACTCTGAAGACAAACCTGGAGAACCTGGAGAAGAAATCCATGTGAGTGTCCGAGTTTCTGCACTGCCAGAGCCAGGCTGTGAGGGAGCCGGGCTGGGGTGGGGGCCGGGCCGGGGCAGGAGCTGGGCCGGGGCAGGAGCTGGGCTGGGACTGGAGCCGGGCTGGGGTGGGGGCCGGGCTGGGGCAGAAGGGTGCCTTTCAGGTTACTGGGTGAGCCAGGGTCTGTGCCTGGGTCAGAGAGAGAGAGCGCGTGAGCCAGGCAGGCAGCCGGCCAGGCAGATGCCCAGGCACTCGTGCCTCTCTGGGAGCTGCGTGCTGGGAGGGGAGGCCTTGGGGTACATGACCTGGGGGAAAGGCCCGAGCAGAGGTGATGGCACCCCCCTGCCTGGGCCCAGAGAGGGAGACCATGCTGTCCCTCACCCCCTTCCCTCCCTCTCCCAACCAGGTCACTGAGAACACCTGAGGTGGGCCCCAAGACCTTTCCCCCAAGGAAGCTTTACAGAGGACCCTCCCCGCATAGGCAGGGGGGGCCTAACTGGCAGAGCCTGGCCCTTTGTGAGGGCCCCGCAGGGCAGTGAGTTGTGCAGCCCAGAGAAGAGCAACCTCAGGGACTCTGGTGCCTTCTCCACTCGACTGAAGGCCTCCACGTGAGAGAGACAGAGCAGACTGCGTGGCCCAGCAGACACCAGTCACCAGGGTGGCGGGAGGTGTCCAGAGAAAAGCGGAGACCTGGTGTCATGATGGCAGCAGCTCTCTTGTAAGGTAGTGAGTGCCTTGTTATCGGAGGCATGTCAGGAAAGGCCGGAGGAGCTCCTGCCGGGGAGTCTGCAAGGTGCTCCTGAGTAGGGCTGAGCTGCATGGAGGATCCTGCCAGTCTCCCCAGATTCTGGGTCTGATTCTGTTGGCAGTTGTCTGAAGATCCGCCAAAGAAGGGCAGGGGTGCCCAGGGGAGTTCAGAACCAGCCGAGTAGCTCACCCTCCCCTCTCCGCCTCTCCCTTCGCGTGGGCACCACGCCAGCAGTCGTGTGATAGAAACGTAGAGTACGTGAGTGGAGACTTTAAAACCAAAAAGGGAAAGACTCGCTTCAACTAGAAGTGGTCATTACTGGTGGCGTGACTTTGCATCCGAACTAAATGGGCATCACCCAACTGCCGCCGCGTCCTTGGCCCTACAGAGGAGTGAGATGGGAGAAGGGCAGGACGCGCCCTAAATGGTGACCTTGGCTTAGATCCATCATGGCATTGACCATTTGTTGCCTGCTGGGCCATCTGCTTGTCACACCACCGACTTGTGGACTCCTCGAGCATCATTTAGGACTTGGGCAGACGTGTGGTCCAGGCTCCGGAGTCAGCTGGTGAAGAAGCTCATTGGCTGATTCGCCGCAGCGCGGGTCTGTTGAGAGCGCTTGCTGAGTGAAGGAGGGGAGGGGGAGGGGGAAGCTCTGCCGGCCTCCTCTGCCCGTAGTTATTCTTTTGATAAACAGGTATTAAGCACCTACTATACTCTCAGGCTTTATGCCAGGCCCTAAAGATAACAAAGCAGAAGAAAATGTAATTTCTGCCCTTGGAGAGCTCACAGTGACTCGCTCAGCAAGTATCTACGGAAAATCTGCTTTGAGCTGGGAGTTTAGCATGAACGAGACAGATGAGACCTGACAGTGGAACGGTAACGTGTAGGGGTCTCATGCCCTGTGCCTTTGGAGAGGGTCCTAAGGGACTTAGCAGTGAAGGCGCAGGTGGGAGAGGTGAGGCTGGAGGTGGCGTGTTACCTAAGGCCGTGGCCTTGGCTGAGTGCTTGAGAGCCACTCGCCAGGGAAGTGTCGTGTGTTAGCTAATATCGCGGCCGGGCTGCCGAGGCTACAGACAGTCTCCGTAGCTGTACCTTGGCCCGTTTGCTGATACAATAGCCTTGAACCACGTGCTAAAAATACCATGACCTCGATGGAGACCGGGTTCCACTGGGCATGATGCAGGTGCTTGCCGGTGAACGTCCCCTGGAGGCTGAACCTGGGAGGTGTGAAAAGTGAAACGGAGCTCTCTCTGGGCCCATCTCGGCTCAGGACGGCTCAGGACAGCCTGAGTCTTGACACTTGAGTAACTCAAGCTGCTGCCGCCCACAGTCGCCTCCCAACAGCCCCAGGGGCAGCGCAGGTGACGGTGGTGTTGGATTCCGCCGCCCGTCGGGGGACTGGTGGTGGGGCCTCGGGCCCTGCCAGCCACAGCAGCTCTGGCCATCCACAGCTGGAGGGTTGGGGGCACACTCAGCCCAGGCACCCGCCGCTCTGGGGGTCATCTGAGCCCTTCGTGTTTCCTGCCTGCCCTCCTGTCGCAGGGCCTGTGTGTTGTGGGTGTGCGGGGGTCCATGTGTCCCAGAAGCCCAGGCCCACACGGCCTCCCTCTGCCTTTCTGCTGATCCCGCCCCCTTTGTCCCACACGGATTCAGGGGAAACCTCTTTACTCGGACACTGAGCGATATTGTGAGCAAAGAAGACTTTGTGTTGGGTTCCGAGTATCTCATCACACTTCTGGTCATCGTCCCCAAGTAAGTGGCCCAGGAAGGGGGCTGGTGGTGGGTCTCAGGCTGTGGTGGTGATCACGGAAGAAGACTGGCCCTGCCCAGTGGAGTGAAAGGGGGTGCCCTCCATGGCCTGGACCCCGGGGGCAGGAACAGGAGCAGGGTTCTGCAGGGTAAAGCAGTGAGCATCTGCTGTGTGCCACCAGCCTTAGACAGGAGCTCCTTGCACTCACAGCAAACCCAGGGGTGGCTGTTACGCCCTTGTCCAGAGGCCAGAGTCAGTTGGCTTCTCCAAGGCCACACAGGGTCAGGACTAGAAAGCTCCAACACATGTCTCTGGCTGACCCTTCACGTGGCTCTCTGTGGCATCTGGGGCCCTTGTGGGCATGCTGCGTCCAGGACCGGGCTGGGGAGGGGTTGCCCAGTGCCCATGGCAGGGCCTTGGGGTGTTTGGGGCTCTTTGGCCCAGGCCTGCTCATCTCAGTCCCTTGGGAAAAGGGGTGTACAGCGTCCTAAACACTCGGAACACCCCCAGCCTTTCTGCAGAAATCGCTGAATGATTCTGTATTCTTGCAGACCAAGCTACGCACAATGGCAAAAAACCTATGAGTCTCTCTCGGACATGGTGGTCCCTCGGTCTACTAAGTAAGTGAGACCCCAACTTGACACCCAGGCACCAAACACGCTCTGAGGGTGCAGGGGTCCTCAGCCCTCCTCACTTGCTCTCACCAGAGTCCCTCAGCCTGGAGTTACTTTGCAGCCACACACCCAGCCACGTGCCATACTCCCTTCCTCTTTCAGAACGCTGCTTCCCTGCCCCCTCTTCCAGGAAGCCCTCTCTGACTGCCTGCGGGCAGAAATCCCCCTCACTGCGCTCTGATCTTCTTTCTCAGCTCAGGTCCATGCTTCCCGGCCTGAGGGTCAAGCAGGGGCCTGGCTCTGCCAGTCACAGAACATGGTGGGGGGGGCAGTCTCAGCGTCTGGCCTACTGGGGTCAGAGCAGGAGTGGCCAGTGAGGGCTGGGGACGTGGCAGGAGAAGAGGTACAGGAATATATTCAAACTGTGAAGACCATGCACGTGGGGAAACCAGCACGGGGTGGGGGGTGCATGCAGCAGCGGGGTGGGTCTCACTGTGGTGCGGAGCGGGAAGAGCCAGCGGCTGGAAAGCACACCAGCGTGAAGCTGTTTACTTAAGGTCTTGAAACGGACAGAACTGAGCCGTATGCGATCTGGGCACATGCAGGTGCACAGGAGAATCGAGGGGGTGTTTGGGGGATGGGAAACGCCAGACTCAGCCCAGTGGTGACCTCAGGGCAGGGGGCGACACGCAGCCAAGGAGGGGCACGGGGCTTCTGTGTGCGAATTGCTTTAGGTCTTAAGTGGGGCGGCCGATACATAGTATTTGTGATTCTCTCTACCTTTTCGTATGTCTGAGATAGTTTGTAGTTTAAAAAGGTTTGACAGTGAGTCTTGGCCAGCCGTGCGAATTCACCTGCTTCCCGGCACACAGCGTGTAGAGAGAGGGCAGCCCTGCCCACGCCCCTCTCAGCTCCGAGGCCCCGCTCCGGCTGGGGTGGCTCTGCCAGGGTCACAGCTCACAGGAGATAGCAATGAGGAGCTCCGCGGAGGGGCGCAGGGAACAGGACAGCCATAGCCTGAGGTCACGAGGGGAGGCCAGAGGAAGAAGCCGGGGGCAGCCACGTCCGCAGGGAGAGGAGAAGGCACAGAGATGGGCAGACGGGCTGGTCCTTGAAGCCCGCCAGCTCGGCAGAGGCCACCAGTGCTGTGCGACACTGGCTTTCTGGGGCCACTAGCCGGGGGACCCCTTTCACAGAGGCTGCCTCAGCAGTGGCTTGGCTTCTCAGAGCAGAACCCCCAGGCCCTGCGTTGTCAGAAGGCACCCAAGGATCTGCAGAGGTGATGCTGGAAAAGTCTCTGGGGCCTGGGGTGGCTGTTACGGGTGGGGGCTCTGAGAGACAGGAAAGGTAACCTGGCCAGCGTTCCCAGGAGATCTGCCCGGGCGTGGCAAAGGGCTTCCCCTAGGTCTTCTGGCCGACAAGGCTGACTCAAAGGTGCTGACCACGGGCTCCAGTGACCCCTGTGTTTGGGACAGTGCCCACCGTGGCCTGTGTGGACACGTGCCTTGGAGGCTGTCTGATTGGAACATGGTGACTGAACGTGAGGTGGACACGGTGGGATGGTTTCCACCGACTGGAGTCTGCCCTGTGTCAGAGCTGGGGACCCCCCCCCCCCCACTACACTCACTGAGACCCGGGAGTGGCTCGATTGCTCGGGCGTCTCACAAACCAGCCAGATGAGGGGTCTCTGCACAGTCAGTCCCCTGTCTCTCCCTCTCTGGAGGGGGAGTGGAAAGAGCAGGAGTGGCGGTGGCGGGGGGGGCAGGAGCAGGTGGTGGAGCCCACCCAGCCAGGAGTTAGGACGTCACAAGGGACCGCCGGTTCCCTGCCCTCGGCTGCCGGTGGGGCCCCTGCCTGCCCATGGGCAAGCGGGCTGATGGGGACGGAGCCGCCCCTCTGCGGGGACCCACCCCCCCAGGGGGAGAGGACAGGCCTCTCCTAGCCCAGCTCTGACATCGGGTGTGGTGAGGCATCCGGTGAACAAATGCTTTTCTCCACCAGACTGATTGCCGAGGACAATGAGGGCGGCCTCTTCACTGTGACCCTGTTTCGAAAAGTGATCGAGGATTTCAAAACCAAAGCCAAAGAGAACAAGTAAGGACTGGCCTTGGTGGGCTCCTCTGGGTTTGGGCTGTCTCCGCTGGAGGGCTCTCTGCTCCGTCTGGAAGCTTCCTGGTGAAATCCTCTCATTTGCTTGTTTCAAGGTTCACTGTCCGTGAATTTTACTATGATGAGAAAGAAATTAAAAGGGAAAGGGAAGAGATGAGCAGATTGCTGTCTGATAAGAAGCAACAGTATGTGAGTAGACTACACTGGCGGGTGGGCTTCACGCAGGAGCGGCCCCTGCCACCCGCGCCAGAGTCCCCCTCCCTTGGGGGCACACAGCCTGGGAACATGTGTTCCCCTGGGACTGCCAGATCGGGTCTGAGGAAGGGAGAGGGGCACCCTGGTGGCACCTGAGTGGTGAGCTGTGGCTCTGGGCACCTTCCCTAGGAGAGCCCCCGAGTCCTGGCACTGCCCTTCCGGGAGGAGACTCCTAGCCCCACTGTGCAGCTGAGAAACTGAGGCTCTGGGAGGTCAGGGAGCATTTCCCCCAGGAAGAGGACCCCACCTCACCTTCCTCCGCCCCGAGATGGGGGCAGGGCAGGCAGGGATCCTGGCAGGGTCCCTGTGCCTATCGTGGGTGGCCCTGTCCCCTTGGTCACCTAGATGTCCTCAGCAGTGTGGTTCCCCAGGCGTGCCGGGACACCCTCTGTCATCAGCACCTGTATTTATTCCCCCTGTGCTTTTAGCAAAGAGTGGGTGCTTACCCTTGAGATTTCTGACAGCAGCCACTCAGGAACCTTCCGTGTGCAAGGGCAGCTGAGCTCACGAGGGAGCAAACCAGGCTTCCAGTTTGGGAATGTGAACACCGTAGCCTTGGGAAGGTCACTGTGCTGCTCTGTGCGATGGGCCCATCGCGGCTGCAGGGCCCCCCCACCTCCGGTGGAGTGTCTCCAGGGCCCCTCTCCCCCTCCATCCCCACTGGCAAGAGTTCTCAGAGAAACTTCCAGTTTGGCCTCTAGTGTAGACAGGAGGGGAAGAATGCGTAGAACGTGCTTCAGGCTTTCGGAGGAAAGCTGGTGTGTAAACATAAAGCTGTAAGTATGTGCTCAGGCGAAGAGCAAGAAGTACCTCCCGTGTGGCCGGGTGTTGGCCCCGGGCCTTCTCTGACATCAGGCTGGCGGAATCTGCACGTCCGGCTGGGCCTATCTGGTCAGTGGCCTGTTCACGGGGACTCCAGACCAGCCGCCCCCTCAGCAGTGAGCAGCAGCATGGGGTCCCACAAAATGGGGTTCTCCAAGCCCCACTGGATGGGCCCATCCCCTTTGAGGACGAGACAGGCGCTCATCATAGAGTAGTGAGGGGTTTGAACCCCGCCCCCAAGCGTCCACGTCTGTGTGTGGACGTGTGTGTGCACGCCGGGTGAACCCACGCGTTTCACATCCCAAATCTGCTGGGCTGTGGGCGAGGGCTCCTCGTGAGACAAAGGGCGAGATCCCAAATCTGCTGGGCTGTGGGCGAGGGCTCCTCGTGAGACAAAGGGCGAGGGGGCGCCGGGCGCCGAGGCCCCAGGCCTCCCACACAGCCCGGCAGGTGAGGTCTTCCGCAACAAGAGCTGGAAAACCAAAGGGCTTTTCTCCTGGGCCTTAGCTCGCCCCAAACCCTCATCACCCAGGAGCGCTCAGTGGTCTCCCTGGCCTCATCCCTGTGGCTTCGGGCCTGCCCGGGCACTCTGCACAGGCCTCTGGATGGGGGGCTGGTCAGTAGCAACTCTCACAGGTGTCCAGGCAGGAGGCCCTGCCGCAGAATAAGGTGGTCAGGTCGTGCCTTTGGCCCCGGCCTCGGTCCTGGCACAGACCCCCTGCGGATCGAGGTGACACACGAGCTTGACACCTGCAGCCTGGGGCTCGGGTTGCCAGCTGGCGCTTCCTTACCAGGTGTAGGCTTCCGCGCCCCCACGCGGCCCGGGAGCCCTTCCAGGGCCTGGGGCGGGGGGAATGGAGCGCCAACGGAGACACACGAGCTCGGGAACATGTAGCTCCTTGAGGCTCCGGCTGTGTGTCCCCAGGCAGGGCTCAGCCCCTGAGCAGGGCTCGGCCGGGGTCCGCCCAAGCCTGGCTTCTCAGGCCCCTTTCCCCTTCAGCTTGTCGGGAGGGGGGTACGGCCGGCATCGTGCGCCGTCCGTGGTACTTGTCAGCCAGACGGGCCAGGCTAGGTCCTGGGGTTTCGGCTCCTTGTGAGCACAGGGCGGGATTTTCCTGTGCTTTCTCCCTGTTCGCAGAGAAAGAGGATAAAGGATGGTAGGTCCTGACAGCGTGCCTGGCCCATTTTCTGTACGTAGCTTACACGAGTGCCACGGGGCTTCGTGGCTGGACAGGGTGGAGACGTGCTCCGCGGGCCGAGCCCTTTTCACTACCAGCTGCCTCCTGTCCTGGAGCGGTCGGTGTCCTGTGTCCCAACCGAGGCCAGGGGGTGGGAGGGGGTGCGTGAACTGACCCCGCTGCCCGTGGTTGGCTCTGTCCCTGCAGTAGGGGACCCGAAGTCTTAAACCCCCGTCCCATCTCAGTCCAGCCAGCGCGCAAGTCCGGAGGGCGGGCCGGCGTTCCCGAGCTTGCCTTCACGTGCTTTTCCGGTGATGCGAATTATTTGTTTGTTGTGATGCATGTTTGCTGAAAGATTAATAAATCATTTCTGTGCCTTTAGCAAACTTCCTGTGTTGCTCTTAAAAAGGGATCCTCCACCTTCCCGGACCACAAGGTTAAGGTAACCCCGCTAGGTAACCCTGATAGGCCCGCTGCGGGGCAGACGGACAGAGAGAGAGAGAGTGAGGGCGAGGGAGAGGTAAGCAGCACCCCGCAGCCCTGGGGGTCCCCCGCTCGCATGTCCTCGCCAGCGCAGGCATCTTCTGAGAAAACGACGCCTTGCGTTTTCTGTTATCCAGTGTGGCTTCTGAGGGCTTCAATCAGGGAGCCCAGAACCCTGCCTCCCCCCTCATCTGGAGGGCATCTTTGGAGTGGCCCCCTGCCCCCCGGCAATGGATGGTGCTTGTTGGCCAGGGTGCCCCTGCCCTGCCTGGAGGTGGCTGGAGCTGGTGACGGGGGCAGGCCCTGCTGGGTGGCGGTGGTCGGGCAGCTCGGCTCTCCTCCCCTGGCTGCCCTGGCTGGACCCACCCCTGACCTTTGTGGGCAATCGGAGGTGTCAGTGGGAGCTCAGAGCCTTTGCTCCGGAACTCTGGGCTCCCCCGGAGGACCGGCCACACCGGCATTAGCGACAGCGACAGCGACAGCGGCTGCGGCCCCGAGGGCTTGTGGCCACGTGAGGTGGGCTCTGCGGAGCCCCCCAGAAGCAGCAGCTGGTGGATGAGGCCAGGATGGGGGGCGACGTGTTCCTCAAAGGTGGGCTCCCCGGCAGCACGGTGTCAGAGGGACACCCGTCCGCCGTCTGCCGACGGCCCCGAGGTCAGGGGCTGCCCAGCCCCCCGCAGCCCGGTCGGTGGTGGCCACGCATGTGCCGGGTGGCTGGCCCGCTGAGCTTGCCTGGCACCAGGCGCCCGGACAGCGTGCTCCTGGGCCTCGCCTGGGCCTGGGCCAGCCGACCCGCTGCTTCCGCTGGCCGCCGGGCGCTCCTCCGCTCCAGGCTTGCTCTGTCACCGCCCGCGTCCTCCTGGGCCCGGCGTCCGGCGGAGCTGCCCGCAGGCGTCGCCCGCTCTCCTGTCTCCGCAGGGCCCGCTGCTGCGCTGGCTCAAGGTGAACTTCAGCGAAGCCTTCGTCGCCTGGATCCACCTCAAGGCGCTGCGGGTGTTTGTGGAGTCCGTGCTCAGGTGCGTGGAGGGGGCGCCCGGCGGCTGTCCTGCTGGGGGGCCGCCGCCTGCCCCTCCCCGCCCCCTCCTGCCCTCTCCCCGGCTGCGCCCGGCTCTTGGCCACATGCGTGGATTTCCCGAGCCCCCCGAGCCTTCCCTCGGCCCTGCAGGCCCGTGCTCGCCCCCGTTCCTGCCGGGCCTGGGGCGGGGTCCCGCTCGCTCCAGCAGGTTCTGTGGCTCCGGGAGGAAATGCCAGCACTGTCTCAGTCCTTGACCGCTGAGGCCCAAGGCAACGCAAAAACTAAAACCTAAACGAAAGCGAACTAACGACAACAGAAGTTTGGCCTTGTTTTTAACGAAAGTGAAATGGGTTCGCTGTGGAGAATTAGGAACGCCAACAGGGAGTAAAAATCACCTGGGCTTGTAACACCGACAGGGCACACCGCTGGCTGACGTGCGGGCGTGAACTCCTTTAGGAGTTTTTGTTCCTTCGTGTGTTGCTTTTTTTTCTAGTTTACAGATACACACATTTTTTACTACATTTTTATGAAAATGGAATTATATAGGAAATATTTTTTGAAGCCTGTTTTTCTCCTGTGTTTTGAAGATGCCTGGTGTCATGAGCTCGGGGGGCGGGTCTTGGTTAGCACTGCACACGGCTGGCTGGACACGCTTTTTCCAGAAGCTCCCACCCCTGCTTCTCGCCTGGCCCTCCGAGCCTCTGGAGTGCGTGCCCAGCGCCTTCCCCGGCCTGCCCGGCGCCCCCAGGCCGGTTCCCTACGTTCCTTTCCCGCCTGTGCCTCCTGCACCTCCCGGGCCTCCGGCCTCTCCGCACACCTGGCTCCTCTGCCCTCCCAGCCCCTTCCTCTGGCTGCCCCGTGGACGCCAGCGGCCTCACGTCCTTCCTGTCCCCGGGCCCCAAACCTCAAGGCTCGGACGCCTCTGCTCCCTCTTCCCCACTTCCTACCCCCACTCCCTGCGCCCCACAGCACGCTTGACAGGCCGCGTCCTGCCTCTGCTTTTCTCTTCCCTCGTCTCCCGCCTCGTCGGCCCAGCCGTTGCCACAGGCTCCCCCTTGGTTCTCGGCCTCCGGTTCATCCTCCACATGGCTGCCAGTGTGGTTTTGTCCAAACACAATATGGTGGCTGCCAGGCGTGGTTTTGTCCAAACACAGATCAGATCTGACCGTGGCTCCTCACCCTCCCCCGCCCGTCTCCGAGGCCTGGAATGGCACGGAGCGTGGCATTGGGTTGCAGGGTGTACTAAGCTGACCTGGAGCGTTCAGCTGTCTGTAGCGTCGACGGGCCCCACACTGACCTGCTTGCCTCAAAAAGCAGTGGTTCTCAGGCCCAGTAGTGTGAACGCCCGTGTGCTCGAGAGATGGGCTCAAGAGATGGGGGTCCTCAGTATCACAAGCTGGAGGAAACGGGCTATTTCCCCTGAAAGTATATGGGGAGATAATTTTTTTAAAAGATTTTATTTATTTGACAGCACAAGCAGGGAGGAGTGGCAGTCAGAGGGAGAAGGAGGCTCCCGGCTGAGCGGGGTCCTGGGATCATAACCTGAGCCAAAGCAGACACTTAACTGACAGAGCCACCCAGGCGCCCCTGTAGAAATTTTTTACGAGACTAGCAATGTAGGACTTTTTCTTACTGTGTCTGTGTTTTTCCTGAATACAGTTATATGAATGCTGTTAAAGAAAATTCAAGTTCAGAAATATATACTGTGGAGAAAGTTCCTCACAGTCCCCCGGCCCATAGATAATCACGGTTAATGGATTGCAGACTCTTCTTATTCCCCGGACGGGATCATTGATCCTTAATGTTCTGCAGCTTGCTTTTTTCATCTGCTTTCAATTAATTACAGTCACATCAGGGTGTGTGGAGCTAGCTACCTGATGCTTGTTAATGGCTTCTCCATATCCTACCCCACGGAGGGATCATAGTCCAAGAAAACAGATGTTGAACCACCAAGTTTGTTAGAGCAAACAGACGGTGAAGTTCACGTGCTTGCCTGTTCCTCTGACCCCCGGTTGGCACTTGGTGCTGTCTTCCTCCTCGCTACGCTGTTCTGTCCTTCCCGCCTACGTGAGGGCTCGGGCCGACTCGCTCTCCGCGTCTGTCACTCAGCCCAGAGTTGGACAAAGTAGATGCTAGATGTTCGTGGGCCCAGCCCTCAGCCGAGGACGTGCTAGTTCAGCCTCAGGCTGAAGGGAACCAGGGGCTTCGGCCGTCGGGATGAGCGCGAGCCGGCCGGGTAGCTGGCTGGTGAGTCCGGCTCCTGGGAGAGGTGTTGGTGGGGAGCAGACTTCAGGGAGTCCTAATGGTGGCTGTGCAGGTGCATTCATTTAGGGAGAGTCGTAAAGAGGGAACATACTGAGAGGGCACCGCGGGAACCCAACATTTAAGGGGTGGAGGCAGAAAAGCCCGTGAGGAAGTCAGAGGCAGGAGGAAGTAGCTGACGAGTCAAAGGGAGAGGAAGCTGAAGGATTTATGTGTCCTTGCAAATGGGCCACAAGGTCATTGGTGGGATAAGCCTGAGTGTGGCGGCCAAAGGGCGATTGGGTGATATAGGACACTGGATACTCTCAACTTTGGAATGAGAGCTTTAGGGAGCCGAGGAAGTTTATGTTAAGCAGAGCGAGATGGTGATACGTTAAAGGGAAGGGGGCAGTAGTTGAGAAAGGCCGATGCCCCTTGCAGCCCAGGGTGGGGACGGGCTGGTGGCTACAGTGGTCTTGGTATGGCGGCTGCAGGTGAAGGCTCCCCACCAGGTGACCACGGCACTCAGGGAGGAGGGTCTTGTACTGAGCAGCCCAGGAGGGAGCAGCGTTGGGGGGCAGCTGTGAGAATGAGGAGCAGAACAGACCCAGCTGTTCTTGGAAGTCCTGTTCTGAGCATAGAGAAGGCATTCCTTTAAATTGACCCAGAGTGGGGTTTCACAGGGAAAGGACTGGAAGGGTCTGAGAAGAATGTGAAAAGCCCTGAAATCAAGGGTGGGCTGAGAAGGGGGCCAAGGGTTTGGAGGCTTGGCGGGGGGGTGGGAACATTCAGTCATCATTTATGAAGCGTTTTAGGAGGGCCTGTTGCGCTCCAAGACTGGGGACAGAACGGACCCATGCCTCTGCCCTGAAGTAGCTCCCAGGCTGGGAAAGGCAGAGCTCTCAACACAGGGGTCCTTGTTAGGGAGGGTATACCACGTCCCAGAGCAACTGGGCAGTAACTGGTGGAATGAGCAGGCTGGAGGACAAAGCAGGGGTGGCAGTGACGGGCTGGGAGCTGGAATGCCCACCCTTAACATACAGGTTGCCCGGGCTGTGGCCAGCAGGTGGAGAGAACAGTCTTGGTGAAGTGGAGGATGTGGAGTGGGTTTCTGGAAAGTACTGGGAGTTGGGGTAGGGAGTCCAGAGGGAAACTGCTCATTCAGGTAAGATGGTGACAGCCGTTGGCTGTCTGTACTCCCCCGGGGAATACCGGAGCTTTGATGGTAAGAGGGGGACAAAGGAGAGGCCGCCCCCCCCCCCCCCGTGAGCTAGCCCACTTGCCTCTTGGGAAAGATGATGTAGACGGGGCTCTGGAATCGGGGTTCTGCTCGCTCAGCGTCCTTCGAAGACGCAAGACTAAGTAGGCTGTAGCCTTGATTTATAGTGAAAACAGCGCACACGTGGTCACACGCCGCCCCCTTCACATGTACTTCTTCCTGCGGATAGACAGACCTTGGTATTTCAGGGGACGCCGCGCCAGTAACGGCCGGCAAGGGCTGGTTAGCACGTTCTCCTGGGGAGTTTCCTATCCAGAAAAACGCAGTTACTAGTCTCTCCTCTGACCCTAGACACTTCATTCAATTGAGTTGTTTTTTCTTAAGCTATGTGGACTGAAGCCTTCTTCTTACCAGAGCTTCCTGTTTCTCGTCAGGGTTACTTGACCCGCATTTGCGTCTGAAGTAACTCACTGGCACGTTTTGTCTGTCTGGGAAGGTACGGACTGCCCGTGAACTTCCAGGCGGTGCTCCTCCAGCCTCATAAGAAGTCATCCACCAAACGACTAAGGGAGGTTCTGAACTCCGTCTTCAGACACCTGGACCAAGTAGCGGCCGCAAGCATACTGGATGTAGGTGGAGAACCCAGAGATAGCCGGGTTTCTGCACGGGGTCAGCCTCTCCGTGTGGGAGGCACTTTCCCAAAATGGAAACTGCCAGACTGTTGAGATGATCTACGTTTCACAAATTCGCAAGCGTAACAGGGAAGAGGCCGTGTGTGTGTGTGTGTGTGTGTGTGTGTGGCGGGGGTGTGCTGTGCAGAAAATACGGTAGGGCCTAGAGAGCCGCCTCGAAAACAGAGACGAGACAGCATATTGGTTTCTGCATTTAAAGCGCCAACAGGACGTCGTCTTTTGCAGGCATCTGTGGAGATCCCTGGACTGCAACTCAGCAACCAAGACTACTTTCCCTATGTCTACTTCCACATCGACCTCAGTCTCCTGGACTAGAGAGAGGAGCTGCCGCCATCGCGCTCCTCTCTTCACTCAGGCTCCTGCAGACACCTCTCTCCCTCAGCCAGAGAACCCTACAGAACTTAGATTTTTAGAGAAATTGCTCACAAAAGTTAGTTACAGTTGTATTTATTTTTTTTAAGTTACAATAAAGAAATGCTCAGTCCCTTGGATTGTCTCTTCTATTCTAACATCATTCGGACGCACTTGACACAAACGGCCCGCCTCGGAGTCGGTAACCTGCTGCTGCACTGTGGGTCTTAACGGCCACCTTGTGAGGGCGGAGGAAGCACGTTAAATCCCAACTGCATAGTCAGCCGTGTTTCCCAGCGGTCACTGGGGATGGCCCAAAGACAAAACCCTGGCCGTGACAGGCAGTCCTCACGGCCAGCCCACAGCTTTCGCCCTTCCTTCTACAGCCTGGCGGTACAGGTCGCGTCTCGCAGCTGTACTTGGCCGCGCTGGAAGTCTGTGGGGGCAGGCCTCCAGATGCTGTCCTCTGGGTCATGGGTTGATAGGGAGGGAAGGCATCGGGGTCACCCCTTCACTATATTCATTTACTGGCTAACCATCAGACTCTGATTTTATGATGAGGACACTAATTTCATACATTTATTGGCATTGTCCAAAATATTATTTTATTTTTTAATGGAAAAAAGCCATTAATATTCAAACGAAAGAATCACATTAAAAAACTTAATACATAAGAAACAGCCTCCAAGAACATTCAAGCAGCAGTCAGAGGGAGGGAAAAATACGTCAACAGCCCATCAGTTTTCCTCAAAATATTACTTGATAGAATACAACCCAATTCACTGGCTACAACAATTCATAGAATTTTTCATTGTTTTCTTGAGATGCAAAGTTCACTGTTGCAGTGTTTTCACAAGACCAATCAAGTGCTACTTCTTGGTTGAAAAGGCCACTGGTAGACTCATCTGATGGTGAAGAATGTTCCTTCACTGCTGGGCAAATCTGCTCCCAAGAAAAGAAAACTGAAGCCTGTGCCAAGCCTCTCACAGCTCATCTCTTCCCAAATCGTCCAGCTCCACGTCACTGAGGTCAATGTCATCTTCCACGGGAAGCTGGAAAACAAAGCTGCCGTGAGGCGTCGCAGGGGCGGAAGGGCTCGGAGCGCTCGGACTCACCAGGGAGCAGGCGTTTCTCGAGATGCCCCAGGTTACAGAGCCCGTTCCTCCCTCATCCAGCTCCTGCTCTGAACGCCGCCTATTACTTCACAGCTGGGCAAGCTCAGGTGAAGTGGGAGGTCCACAAACTACCACCTCTTTGCTGTTCAGCTTGTCCTTGTGAGGAAGGAAGGGGCAGAAGCGTGCGAGAAACGCTCATTTCAAAGCTATCATTTTGCGTTTCTCAGACACAGAATAAATGAATTCCAAGTTAAGTGTTCGGTTTCGGGGCGATAATCAGCAAAGGAACCTCACTACTGAAATGTGTCTCCGCTGTCTCTGCCAAGAACATCCACTGCCACGACGCTTCTGACATCGCGCCGCGGCTCCAGGCTTACAGACGGCGGGCACGCACGCGGCCCGCCCCGGGGACTCACCTCGCCGTCCTTGCCGTCCCAAGGCTCTCGGTCGCTGATGGCGGGGAAAGCGCCGCCTCCCACGGGGGCGGTGGAGCCGCGGCCCACGGACAGCTCCCTGCGGGAAGCGAGCACAGCGAGCGCGGCGCGGTCAACAAACGGGCGTGCAAACCGGCCCGCGCGCCAGGTTCCCGCAGCGGCGCCTGGCACCCTCGCTCCTGACCGGCAGGGACGACAGTGCAACCGGGCGGGAAGTCACTCGGGCCTTGGCATCGGATAGAACCAGTTATCACCAATAACCAAGAAAAACTTACTTTGCTCAAACACCAGTTAAGTACACAAACTGTCAAAGCCGACGTGGAACACAGGCGCCACCCGGACCCTCGAGTCACAGAACTGGCGACGAACTTCGGACCCTCGGCACGCCTTACGAGAGCGGGCTTCTTGTCCGAACTCCAGGCCCTTTCCTCGGCCGTGAGCGCGCGGCCGCAGGCCTGGGGACGTGGGGGCAGCGTCGCGCCCCCCGCTTTAAAGCAGACGAGAGCTCTACGGGGCACAGCGCGGCGGGCCCGGCCTGCGCGACTCTGACGAACATCTCACCAGAAGACGCGAAGGCAGCTGCTGACCGGGCGCAGGGCTCTTCTTAACAAGAGCAAGTCCTGGCGAAGGTGCGGGGACCCCGGGGGAAAGCGGGAAACCAAACGGGGGGGGGGGCTCCTCTGTGCGTCCGACGGTTATTTGGCAGCGTGGGAAAACTGCTAATTTGAGGCCCCGCTTTGGCTACTCCGCATTTTTTACAATGTGCTACTGGGGGGTCTTCTGGGGACAGCTGGCAATGTCGACGGTCACAGCTGTGTGCGCGTACGTGGGTGCGGGCCGTGCAGCTGACGTCTAGAGGGTAGATACTAAACATTCTCTCAGCACAGGGCAAAGAGCTGGCCCAAAACGCCACGGGTGCCGACGTCGAGAAACCGTGATGTCTGAAGACGGTTACGTTCAGAACACAGACCAGCGGCCGCGCTTCGCCGCCACGCACCGAGCCGTCAGCGGACGGCGGGCAGGGTGCTGTCTGGGCGGAGTTGGGGTGTCAGGCAGCACGTCAGACCGCCGTCTCACACGGGCGCTCTACGCTGCGCTAGAGCGGCTCCACTCCCCACGAGGGGCAAGGCCAGGCCAAGCTCTGGCTTACGTAAGAAATACAAACGCACACGAACAGCAAAACGAAAGCCGGGGGTTCTACTTCTTACTAGGGCAGCACCCTGCATCAGGTTACTTGACATCTCTGAACATCAGTGTCTTCATCCATAAAATGCCAAGACGCACGGAGCTGGTGCTAAACGAGAGCTGCTCCCTTCCTCGGGAAGGCCGGCAGCGGCAAGTGCCAACAGGGCGCAGGAAAGACGCCCCGCCTCCTTTAAACAGGAACAAAATTCCGAGGGAACTATGCCTTTAGGGCAGGGTTCAATGTTTAAAAAAAAGTTTCATTAGCTCAGTCATGCTCCTCCCCTGTGCCACCATTTCCCCTGCGGGGCTAAATGCTACCATCTCTTCTAGAAGAGCTCCGAGAAACACAGCTGCTGCCTCAAGCAAACTGAACGGCCATGCGCCGACAGAAAACTCAAGTCCTTTCCTCAGCTTCTGGGTGCCCAGTGCACGATCCCATTACTTGTGTTTTTGGCCGCTACACCCGAGGAACACTTTAATAACAAGCTTTCGGGGGAAGATCCAGGAATCACCAAGGCTGTCTTGGGCTGACTGCAGTTTTCCATTCCTGCTCCCACATCGCTAAGTGGTCAGTTTCAGCTTCCTTGTCACTAACTTCCACGGGCAGTTGGACAAACTGTGTATTTTACACCAAGGGCATTTCTCTCTCTGGTTTTCCAAGAGCCAGACCGCGCAGGCCTGTGGTTCCCACGCGCGCGTGTTGGCAGGTGTGCGCACCACCTCACTGCCAGCCCTGCCCCGTCTGTCTGTGGCAGGCCCCTCAGTGGGGACGTGCTCTGCACGGTCCGTCTCTTCAGAAAGCCAGAGTCGTATGTGACGAGAAACAAGTACGTTGTCACATAGTCTGTCTCCTTCCTACTTGTTACTACACACTTGTCTCCCTGGTAACGGGGTGGGTTCTGAGGTCTTCTGCTGTCTTCAAGACACGAAGTTTGAGAACCAGTGGCCTATCTGATCTCAAGCACAAAAGTAATGGTCTCAAGTTGACGACAATATGCTATTGTTTCGTACCTTTTCCACGAACTATTAACCTCCTCTGTATCGAACAAACAACAACAAACCAAAAAAGGAAAACTAGTTGAAAAGAAATGTGAATAAACTCAAAGCTGGGGTTAGAACCCGTCATTTCCTGTTAAGTGAGTCCAAAGGTTCAACCTTGTTACTACCCTCACACATTTCCTACGGTTCTTGACCCTGGAATCAGCTGTTGAAAAAGGACGACATTTTCTAAGTATGGCTGACCCCGGAACAACATGGGCTGAACTGTACGAGTCCATTTACACACAGATTTTTTACACTACAGTAATGTAAATGAATTTTCTCTAATTTTCTTAATTATATTTTCTCTTCCGGGGCTTACTTCATTGTAAGAATACAGTATATAATACATAAAATATATGAAGTATGTGTTAATCAACTATTCGCCAAGAGCTTAGTATCAGCTCTACAGTAGTGGAGAGAGACAAGGTCTGGGTCGAAGAGGTTCACCTTTGTGAAAGTCATAGTTACGAGGAAGAGGCATTAACCCAACCGCCACACACCCACGAAACCGTGCAGCGCCAATGCCTTGTGTTTGGCTGCAAGGCGATTAAGTCAGTTTTAGATGAGCTGAAGAGCAGGGCAGACAGAGAGCTCCATACACTGGGTTTGGAGTTTGGGAGCCTCTCATGTTGTTTGCACCTAACTGGAGTCACTTCATAAGTGTGCTCGTTTTCACATAAGTACCTTCTAGAGCTAATGGCTAGAAACAGAAGCCGTACTACCTGAGGTCAGGGGCGCAAAGCGTGCTTGAGTGGGAACGGGTGAGAAAGGGCTCCTTCCGGCCCCGTGAAACTTTTATGAGAATCAGGAAAAGCTGAATGCCAATGGCACAGAATGGCAAGGTGGCCATCACTCTACAGAATCCTTCCACAGAAAAGAGAACACAGCGCTTACGGAAAGATGATTTAGAACTCCAACATCTAATTCTTACCCAGCATGCCAATGCAAAAGAATTCCGTCTACTGCCTGGTCTACATAAACCTGGTTTTAAACCCACACCAGCACAGAACTAAGCCACAAAACAAAAACAACTCAAGAAAGCGAGAAATTACCTGAGAAACTCATTAATGCCTTGCTCGCTGAAAGATCCTTTCAGAAGAGCAAATTTCATCTTGCGTGCATTAATGGCCGCCATGGCGGGGTATCCAAACCCTCCGATCCCCAATGCGTTTTCAAGTTCCGACTGGGCTCCAGCTTCGGTCCACAGCCACCTAGAAAAACAGGCTGGTTTTTAGGGTAAAGATCCCTTTCAAATTAGTTGAAATCTAATTAGCAGGTATTAAAAAAAAAAAAAAAAGATTACACTCCAAATATTTTATGGAATGAAATGGAGAAATAAAAAGGAAGTTTACAAACATAACATAGTCTAGATGTGCTCTTAACTACACTTCTCTCATATTCCCTAACTGTACCTCCAGAGTCCCCCAGATCTACACAATTTTCCTCCCAGCCCCTGAAATATTGTCCACTAAACCTGGTGAATTTTCTGTCTCTAATACCTGAAACTCTACTAATATTTGGAGGATTATGCATGCTCTCTACGAGTATAACAACTTCTTTGCAGAACTTACTGGTATGTCATTATATTCAATACCTACAAACGTGCTCAGCCGCATTTCTTTACCCCACCGCGACAACGGGCAAGAGTAGAGGCCGCCAGAAGGTGCTCTCCGGTAGGCACATGATCCTGAGCTGAACTCAGGGAGGCGGCGCCCGGTCACCTGACACGGACGGCAGGGGCGGGAGGGAGACTGAGAAGCAGAAAGCTCAACAGGAGGCAGACATACTTTGTCTTCAAACTTTGCCTGTATTAGCCCTCACTTGGAAAAGGGTAAGAAAACACACTTCTGCTAATGCTTTCTTTCTCTGGCCTTCGAAGCCATCCCAGAGTTCAGGTAGGTGACTCCGTTTTTGCTCGCTAGCTGGGACCCCAACCCCCACTTAACACGACTGCTGTGAGAAAAATGTACACCGTGGCACAGATGAGTGTCTTATATGCATACTTTTCCTTCTGGATGATAATTATTATTTACCTCTCAGATCAAAAAAAAATGCCAAAGAGGGGCGCCTGGGTGGCTCAGTCGTTAAGCGTCTGCCTTCGGCTCAGGGCATGATCCCGGCGTTCCGGGATCGAGCCCCACATCAGGCTTCTCCACTAGGAGCCTGCTTCTTCCTCTCCCACTCCCCCTGCTTGTGTTCCCTCTCTCGCTGGCTGTCCCTCTCTGTCTAATAAATAAATAAATAAATCTTAAAAAAAAAAAATGCCAAAGAGAAACAGGGACCCATCCTACGGAAAACACAGTGGGAACCAGATACTTCGGGAGTGCGATGCACTCCCAGCCAAATCATACGGCGACAGTAACAACTTACCCCCACATTTTCTTTTTGTATTTGTCTGCCAACTTTAGAAGAACTTCTAAGTAAGAATTTCTGCCAGCAGCTCCTGATTTAAACAGAATTTTTTCAAGGTAAAGATAAAGGAGTCCGTCACATCCCTCAATTGAGAAAGCATTCTCAGAGCGGGGAGCACAGAGCAATGGCAAGGGAGCCTCTGTTCATCGTACCAGTATCCAGAATATGGGGCAGCACGGCCACGACACAGAGCTGATGCTCCTCACACGTCTTCTTGGCGATGTCCTCATTGATGATCTGTGGGCCCAGGACACAAGGGGTGACTGGAAGGCCACTGACACAAAACCCAAAGGTCAGCTTGACAATAAAGACTTAGCATCATCACGTTCACTGAAGAGCAAAGCAGTTCACGAGACCGAGCGACTCCTCGTGAATACGACCGCCTTGTATGCACTGCAGCCCCAGAACAGCTCTGCTCTGTGACGGACTTCTGCGATTTGTCCCTAAGCCCTCCCTCTGGGGTGCCAGCGAGGCATTTGCGCGCGCACACACACACACACACACACACACACAGTCTCTGAAATGACGGAGCCTGGGTGTGGCCTGGCTCTGACATTTAATTGTTTAGCTAAACAGATATATACATATTATATATTTATGAGAACTTGAGGCTCTCCGTGCCTCCGTTTCCTCAGGTAAAATGGAGATAAAAGCAGTATTTCCCTCTAAGCATTCATGTGAGAATTAACTGAGAGAAATAGACATAAAAGAACCAGCACAGGGGCGCCTGGGTGGCACAGCGGTTAAGCGTCTGCCTTCGGCTCAGGGCGTGATCCCGGCATTATGGGATCAAGCCCCACATCAGGCTCCTCCGCTGTGAGCCTGCTTCTTCCTCTCCCAAAAAAAAATAAAAAAAAAAAAAAAAAAAAAAAAAAAGAACCAGCACAATGCCTGTCGCACGCTTAGGTGCTCCGCAAATAACAGCTATTACTTGGAGAACGATGACAGCGTGATGGATGCATTCTGTTTTTAAGCAGCTTGGTACACCTGTCCTGACGGTGTAATTATTTTAGCACTAAAGTTATGAAAAGCAGCAATTTATCAGACAGGTTTTCCCCACTTGAAAGCACAACACCACTTTAAAGAGAGCGCTTTAAAACAGAACGGAAAGAGCTCATCTGAAAAGACAAAACAAGTGTCATTACTGCTTTAGTGCCCCCACCATCAGACTGGACTGGAGTGACGGAAGCGGTTTACCTCCAGCAGCTCAGGAGGCGGGGCATTCTCAGAAAACAAATCCAGGGCCCGGGAGACGATGTCAGATCGCGTCCGCCCCCCATCATAATCCACAGGAGACTCTCCCTTCTGAAAGATCTTGATTGTAGGAAATCCCCTAATCTATTAAAACGAAAAGACAAGACAAAATCAAATTAACATTTAATAAGAAATAAAATAATCTTTAGGGTTCTAAAACTACCTTATAAGTAATTTAACATAACAATACCCCCAGCCTGCATCAGTGATCAGGGACGAGACATAAAGGTCTGTTAATCAGACGGTTTTAACAGTCTACCTACCAGGCATAGCCAAGTCTTCTTCCAAACTTGCATATGTACTTAATACAACTTATCTGCTCTAGAACAAATGGACCAACTTCAAAAGCAATATTAGCGACTTGTCAAAGCCTGGGCAAGCTGAAGATTCGCATTAAGCACAGCGGAAACAGTTAGATATTGGATTAAAAAAAAAAAAAGATAGTCTTGGGTTGAAGACTTTATAGTTTTAACAACCAAGTAATTTAGTTTCATTACAAATGGCCAAACATCTCCCCTCCCACCACACAGGGAGGCTTGGAATACTGGATGAAGTAACAGGTGCAAATACGGCGTTATTTCTCAAAGAAACGAGAAGATACTGGAAGACACACTCACCCCGTACCGGCTGGCTAGCAGCTGGCTGGCGGTGGCGTCCACGGCCGCGAGCTTCACCTTTCCCTTCGTTCGCTCCTTTACCTCTGTAGCTGCAGCAGCCCATTCTGGCTCGAGGCTACAGAAAAATATTCGCACTTTACTATTTTAACTCTTGGCACAAATACTTAAGCTGATGTGTGCATTTCTGCCCAGTCCAGTGAAATCACACTTGGACACACAATGTGTGTATGTGTGTGGGGGGCACAAAGTGATGCTACCCTTTCACGTTCCCTTCCAGGGCCTTTGTCACTGCCCTCCCCAAATCGGGAGGCTGGCTCCCTGCTCATCTCCGAAAACACGACAGAAGATACTCTTGGCCCTAATACCAATGCGTAACAATCATTTAGAGTCCAGAGTCTTTCTGGAGATCTTGGTGGTTATACCTGGGTCTGGGTCGGCTTCTTGAAAGCAAGCAAGGTGACTATACTGAAAGCACCGTGACTCAAAGAACTTGGTAAAAAGCGCTTACTTTTTGCAGTGTCCACACCAAGGAGCATAGAATTCAACCATCCAAACATCGTCACTATCAAGAACGTTCTTATCGAAGCTGTCGTCCGTCAGCTCAACCACATCCTTCTTACTTGAACTTTCACTCCTCCCCTGTCACAGGTGACATTAAATATTAAACTACGCATGGCCAGAAAGCACACTATTCCTGTTCTAAATGACCTATTTGACAATCTCGCCCACATCTTAACAAAGTTTGCAGCTTTTCTTTCAAGTAAAAACTATTTTACTCAGATTGGGGACATTCCTTATTAGTTTTTCTCATATTAAGCAGTGTTTACTGTCAATCACCAGTACCTACAGTATAAGCTATCACACGCACCTCGATTCTATCATCTGCTGTTTTGTTAAGAGAAACCCCACATGGCTCACAGAACCACCCAGTGACACTACTCTAATTCAGACTGGGCACAGCTGCTCATTCATTCCAGGATGTTAAACATACCACAGTTGCTACCTGCCCATAGATAAAGTCCCTACCATTCAAGAGAGCTAAATATAACATTGCATCCTTTTTTCAAAGAATTTTCTTTTATTAAAGTTTTATTTAAAGTCCTCTCTACACCCAACATGGGAATCAAACTCACAACCCCGGGATCAAGAGTCGCACGCTCCTCCGACTGAACCAGCCAGGTGCCCCAAAGAATTTTCTTGACTACCAAAGCTCAGAAGCAGTCAGTTCTGTTTACTGCTATCTGGTGCCTGGGCCAAAAGCCATGGAGGTAGGGGAGACAACTGTGCCCATTATATGTCAGAGTTTGAAATAAAAGGCAAGAGTGTGGGATCTCTGGGTAAGTTCTTCGTCTGTGTAAGGAAGCTAGTTTTACTGGTCTCTTATTTAAGAGTCAAGGGCCATTTTATCTCTACCTGTAAGAATGTAATGCCTCTTCCCAAGAACATAAGTACCTCATGGTTAAACATCACATCTCATACATGGGCATCTAAAATACCAATCTACGGGGGCGCCTGGGTGGCTCAGTCGTTAAGCGTCTGCCTTCGGCTCAGGGCGTGATCCTGGCATTCCGAGATCGAGCCCCACATCAGGCTCCTCTGCTATGAGCCTGCTTCTTCCTCTCCCACTTCCCCTGCTTGTGTTCCCTCTCTCTCTGGCTGTCTCTCTCTCTCTGTCAAATAAATAAATAAAATCTTTAAAAATAAATAAATAAAATACCAATCTACGGAACAAGAACTTTTCTCTTCTTCCCTGTCATTTATATAGAATTTTACAGGACTTTAGGCTGACTGCCAGATATAGGCCAAGAGATCATTCAAATTTCATCTGTCTTTGCCCAAAGCCCATCTGGTCTCTTTCTCTCTCTACTCTGAACTGCAAAGGCCATAGGATCCCAGAGCCTGGCTCCCCTGGCCTGGAGCTCTTTCTCTGTCTACAGCCCAAATTCTTCCACTTTAGCACTGGGCCGAGGAAACCCCTCTGTGGTCTGGTTCTTGGCCTACAGTTGTGACAAGATGCCCTGGGACAAGTGACTTCTGAGGGGGGCAAATGAACAGGATAGTTGGCTGACTCCCTCTGGCATCAACTGATCTAACCTCGTATTATTTTTTTAACTGAAAGTTCACTAATCTACAATAGTAATGACTTAAAAAAAAAAATCTATCCTCTTACAAGGAGCCCATATTGTGGCATCAGAATCATCGCACACATTAAAAATTAACATTGTATAGCCTTACTTGCTTTCCAGAACTATATCCGCCACCCCTTCCCCCAAGGCGATCCTTGACGAGCTGGCGCAGGGCACTGAGGGCAGCATCTACAATGGCTTCACCAGTTCTGCCACCTACAGGAAGACAAAGGACCATGAGACGGACAGGTGGTGGTGAGCTGCGTGCCTGCAGGACACTACCTACATCTGTCCGCTTTATCAGATATTTGAACAGACCCAACAGTACACACGTGTATTTAACACAGAGCCAAGTTCTCCCAACAATGCATTTTGCACTAGACTTTTCACTGGGAAAACCAACTCCCCTTCTTCAGTGTTAGGTTATTAGTGTGAACAAGAACACCCTCCTGCTCACTAGCACTACCATCTACAAGTAAGAGGAACTCACAAACGTTTACGGAACGTGCAACATGTACACGGATGAAGAAGAAATGTATTATCTAGTTAAGAAAGCAGAGAACGTTTCTAAATACAAATTGCCAGCTGAGAAAAACAGAAGAAACTATTTCTACGATAATGGAGAGAAAAAAGATGTGGAAAAAGTAGGATATGAAGTGTCTGAAGCCACATAACTGGAAAGCCATCCAGGCCTCTTTTTTCTACCTTGCTTACAACACAGTTATCTTAGGCTTCGTTGGGTTCTCTAGCTGAATTTAATTTGAATCCAAGAAGTAACAAACCCTGTAACTGAAACTCAGTCATGACAACAGCCTTTGGAAATTTAACCAAAAACTATATACTCAAGGAAAAGTCACAGGGCTATTAACGGACTCAGAAATGTGCAGAGAATATAGGCCATGAGGCTATCTTCAGAGTTCAAAGGCAAAACTCTAATAAAATCTCTTTGGAAAATTTCATATTTTTTAAAAAATAGTTTCTTATCAAAGTGCCAAGGAAGAGAGAAAAACGTCTGAGAACACTATCAGACCTGACGTTAGAAAGAATGTACAGAACAGTAACACTCCCAATACGTTCGAATCGTGTCGTTCTGCGGCCCTGGCCGACACTTCCTAACACAGAAGGGCAAGCCCTGCACATCACACAGCCTTCTGTTCCTTCTCTATCTCCACATCCTGAACCATCCCCTGAACCACGCCCCTTCCAGCCATCTACCTGGAAATACACCAAAATAAGAAATGTACTAGCAAGAAAGAGAGGGTTTTCTCACTCTAGACCAAGAGTTGGCGAACTCTCTGTGAAGGGCCAAACAGTACTGATTTTCAGCTGGGCGGGCCTTTCTGTCTGTTGCAGCTACTCAGTGCTGCCATTTCAGTGTGAAATCAACTACAGACAATATGAGAACAGGTGTGACTGTGTTTTGAAAAACTTTATTTACAAAAACAAACAGGTCCTTGCTCCTCATTTTTACCTACCGGCTCAAATTAAAATTCCAACCAGGGGAATGGAATAGTTAGGAAAGTCCTTACCCTGATAATCTTCTGGTCTGTTTTTGTTGGAGCCAAAAATCTTAATGGTGGGAAACCCCTGAACGCCGTACTGGCCTCCTAGAGACTGATGTCTATCTGCGTCAACTGCACCGACTTTTACAACATCCTGGGAAGACATGAAAGTATTATCAATTTTTCTTTCAACTGGAGCAGATTCCACAAAAACCCACCATTTGATTCTTGCAGACTCAGGGACCAGATACTAAAGGGCAGGGTTAGGTTTATAAACAGAACAAACGAGGGCTTTAGCCTGGAAAATCATTTCTACATGGGATGATGGGTGAAATATAAGTCAGCCCTGGGGGGGACCTCTGCAGCTCCCAGAATTACCATGACTATGTCATTGATCTGGAAAACTGAATTAACAAAAACAGACAAGGTAAAAATTAAATGTTTATTATCCCTTGGCTCCCTATATGATTCTGGCACCAGAACAAGGGTTCTGAGCTTCAATATGCAAATTAACGTCCTATCCTACATTAAGCCCAGTTGCCTACTTATTTATACATTCACACCTTAGAAACTTACTTTTAAGGCAGTTGCTACTTTCTTCCATTCTGGTGTCAACCTCTGGCAGTGACCACACCTTTTAGGAGATGAGAACACAAGGCAACAATTAATGTCTTTGATCCCCAATTCAAAAATTCTGCACCAGGGGCACCTGGGTGGCTCAGCTCAGGTCATGATCTGGGGCCTAGGATCAAGCTCCAAGTCAGGCTCTCTGCTCAGCAGGGAGCCTGCTTCTCCCTCTCCCTCTGCTGCTGCTCCCCCTGCTGGTGCTCTCTGTCAAATAAATAAATAAAATCTTAAAAAAAAATACGCCACCAACAGTCTAATCAGGGACTTGCACAGGGTGGGTGCTTGCAGGGAGCACATGCACTAATAAAACCTGAGCGGTGACGAGAAGGAACTCACCATTTTAAGGTTTTACTAGAATCCTTCTTCATATACTAATTTAAAAAGTTTCCAAATTCCTGTTTAACTAAATTATATTTAAAGAGTTTAAACTGTCATTTGTAACTCTATCCCTGGGTAGGGACTTTAGCATTTACCTGTCAAGTGTACCTCAATGTGTGCTCTGAGTTATAAGGCTAGGCAAAATGCAGATTCTTGGGCCCCATGAAATCAGAACGCCTAGAGAAGGGGTTCAGGAACCCACATTTTAGTAAGATCAACTAGTGATCCTTAAGCCCATTTAGGTTTGCTATTCCCTGATCTAGTCCAACCTCTTCATTCTATACACGAGGCATCTGTATTAGAGCCTAAATCTCAATGCTCTGCGGCTCCACAGCAGCATGTGGAGCTAAAAACGTCCATGTAATCCCAGATCTGTAAGCCTAGCAAGCTGGGCAGTACTTGATCCCACAAGGTGGTGATAAAAGAGCAAAAGCAGGGGCGCCTGGGTGGCGCAGCGGTTAAGCGTCTGCCTTCGGCTCAGGGCGTGATCCCAGCGTTCTGGGATTGAGCCCCACATCAGGCTCCTCCGCTATGAGCCTGCTTCTTCCTCTCCCACTCCCCCTGCTTGTGTTCCCTCTCTCGCTGGCTGTCTCTCTGTCAAATAAATTAATAACATCTTAAAAAAAAAAAACAAAACGCAAGAGCGAGCAAGAGAGAGAGATGAGAACACAAGGAAAAACAACTCTAATCTCTTAGGGAACAGTATTTGAAATAAATTATTGAAACAAAACATATACAGATGAGTGCTTTTAAAAAGTTATATATACACAAACCTGTTACATTTATACCATTTATCGAGGTTGTAGACGTTCTACTGCTCATTTTCATGGCTGAATAACATCCATTGTATGAAGACACCGTAGCCAGTTTACCCATAGGTGATTAGTTGTTGTTTCTTAATAAAGTCAAGTCTCCTAACTAGATTTCTAAGGACCTAATGAGCAAATGCCATTTCATTTCATCGGCACAATGCTGAAGCCAGGCCTTATTATCTTCATCTCACGGATGAGGACACAAAGGCAGCCAAGTTAGGAAACCTGTCCACTATCACGCAGTCGTCTGGTGACAGGGGTCTGTGACTCCAGGTCCCATGTTCTTAATCACTATATATTATCACCTTCCACAGGGGGCCAAAGCTATATTTTAAAAGTCGGGATTTTCGGGGAAATGTCCTGGAATGCTGGTTCTACAAACTTCTATCCAGGATCTTTGCTATCCACATGAGCTACTTAGAGGTCCAGGAGTCAAAATTTCATAGGACTTTGTGCCTCTTTAATTTCAGTTTACTCTATGAAAGGACTCATATCAGACTGTCAGAGTGTACATTCCCTTTAATTTCAATATGAAGCATAGCGAAGACAGATCAAAATGCCATATAAATCTAAACACGGCACATCTTTCACCCAAGGGTTTCTGACTTGTGGTCCACAGACCCCAAAGGGTTTGTGGATAAAAATTCAGGGGCTCCAGGAACTATTGATGGAGGGGTGGGGAGACGAACACCTCTATTTTGCTAACTTGTAATGGAAATGAAGGCTTTCCTTCAACGATGAACATTCACAACACACCACTTGTCACAAATGAAAACTCACAGCTACTCTCAGATCACTACCACAGCTGCACACTTCTCTTCCAACCTCGTTTATGCTCATCACTGCTTCACCATTGTGTTGTCAAGGTGCTGGAGCTGCTGCTGGATCTTGGTATCTACTGTCCCAGTGAACAAGTACTATATAACCACATCAAGATTTATTTTCACATTTCGGTAACGTTATTTCAATATTTTAGGTTCCCTCTGTGCCTCCCTCTGTATAGAATGAAGAGGTTGGACTAGATCAGGGAATAGCAAACCTTTATTTTGGAAAGAATTCAAAGCCTTCACCAAGCTGCCAAGTCCAAACACAAAAAGAGGGGAAAAACACCTGCTCTAATGAGACCTCCTGTTCCCCAGAACATTAGGAAACAAAACTGCTATGTAACAGTAACCATTAACTACAGGGTCCAGATCCAGCCTTCTCAATGATGTTATTTGGTTTAGTTTCAGAATGTGGTATATTCTCTTATATCGTAGCTCCCCAAAACAATGTCAATTACTCCTACTATAAATGATTAAAAAAAAGATCTAACTTGTAAAAATTGCACACAAAGGCATTCAACAATATAACAGTTTGTACAATTACTATTTGTATATTTACTAATACGAATAAACTAACCCATACAGAATGCTCATTTGGATTTAACAAAGAAAAGAGAAGCTATAAAAAAAAATAATAAAGGCATTCAGATGAATAGTATTCACAACGTGACAACACAGAAGTAGAGGGTTTTACCTTAATTTGCTACACTGAATATTAAGTGAAATAGTCCACGAGGACTGATAATGGGTTTCCAAAACTCAGTTTCATGGTCTTGCAAAGGAAAAAATTAAAGCAATAAAGGAAAACCTTTCATCAGGCATATCCTAAAATTCAGGTAAAAGGAATCTGCAAGAATTTCATTTACTACCCCCTATGTGAGCGTAGGGAGCGCAGCTCACATCTAAAAGGACTTCCTGAGGTCATTTGCAGGACACAGCTGACTGGGACTCAGGTCTCCTCAGGGCACTCGCGGCCTGCTAGACTACAGAAGTAGCGGTCTCGTGCATTTTGCAGCTTCCATGCATCTGTTCTACACTTGCATTTGTTGGGTTTTGTTTTGTTTGCATTATATGCTTACCTACATAAACAATGAGTGCAATGCTGTACTTTGACTATGCGTAGTCGAGCACCATTAACTTCAGCGGTAATTACATCTTTACTCCCCAAGGGTTTTTTTTCCAGCAATGCATGTATGGCAAGAGAAGAATTTTAAAATTAAACCACTTTTTAATGACATATTTCTGGAAGCAACTCTCTTCAAGAAACAGAAGGGGATCAATCACTAGTTCTTCCCTTTCCTGTGTCCAATATTCTTTCAGCATAAATGAGTTTCCCTTCCATCAAGATCCTACTTACCTCATCATTGAGATATACCTTCTTCAAATGATAAGAAAGATTTTCTTTTGTTCAACAAATTAGCCACTTTAACCATTTTTTTCCAGTGGACTCAATCTCCATGGCCTTTAACTGACAACACTGCAGGGTGTCTCCCATTTCCCTCTCTACTTCTTTTAAACAAGCAGTAAGCTAGGTAAACTAGATGACTGAATAAAATCACACTTTCATATAATATTTTTCCTAATTTTATGAAGTACCATCCATAACCCACAACGGCTTTGTACTTACCATGGAGCATAGAATTCTACAAGCCACAAGCTATCACTCTGAATAACTTCTCGGTTGAAATTTGTTGGAGTTAGTTCGATCACATCATCGCTGGAGGAATAGAGACCATTCGCTGCCAGGAAGAAGGTGCAGCTCATGAGACCTGCAGGAATGACACGAAGCACAGCATGAGCGAAAGCGTTCACGCTCGGGCAGCAGACTCGGCAACGGGAGTCTTCTCCAATTGCCCAACGTCCTCCCGGGTCAGGGTCCTTCTGACCCCCAGCGGACACCCCTGCTTGTTGCTCTTGTAGCCCCTGGAATCTCACTCCCCCTGGTGCAGAGCACAGCAAGTAGGACACGGAGGCCACACTCTCATCTCGAGCTGCAAATGGGAAAAGATTTCTTACCTCGTGCCTATGCACCAACATCTTCATTCTTTACAATCACCCTGTGAGATAATACCACTACTGCCATTTTATGGGCGAGGACGCTGAAAAGTTGGGAGGTTACCCTCTGACCCTGGGCAACCCACACAGCATTTACCTCTTGTGCTATGCAGCTGCAATATTAGCACACTACCTTTATTACTTTCTTTCGAAGGAAAAATCATTTGTTTCCTCT
Source organism: Ursus maritimus (assembly GCF_017311325.1). Taxonomy (NCBI): domain Eukaryota; kingdom Metazoa; phylum Chordata; class Mammalia; order Carnivora; family Ursidae; genus Ursus; species Ursus maritimus. Next base: position 1,943,255 of record NW_024426774.1, on the reverse strand, counting down.
ACTAAACTGGGACTCTATCAAGGGCAATCATTGCTTTTATAAATATTTTTACTTCTGCTAACACTATTCATGGCACTCAGGAGGCACTTGCAAGGCTGTTGGAGGAGCTTACAAAGATTTTTCACGTAAATGTTATAAAGCGAGCATGGAGTCTTGTCGTATTATTAATAGCACAGTTCAGCCACACTGTGGCTACTCTAGGAACTGAGACGTAATTTTTAACAATTATATAAGAAAACAAGTTCTGAACTTACTTATGAATATTTTAAGAACTCAAAAGTTTTTTGAATTGGTAGTGCTATCAAAATTCCACCTCCCCCTTTTAAATACATATAGGACTTTGTTTTCCAATTGCATTGCATCTATACCTCCAGAACAAGGCTTAATCGTGGATTGTTCTTGGCTTTCATGTTTTCTCATTTGCTGGCTTTTGGGCTGAAGCATAAAACTTTATGATATTAGAGAAATTCCTGTTACTTTCTTTTTAGCACCTATGAAGATGATCATATAATTTCTTTCATTTCATCCACTGCTGTACCGAACTGTGAGAGTGACCGGTCCTCTAAGGCCGTGTGTGCATACACCATCTTTGTTGTATTCTCACCAGGCCTTGCAGATAGAATTTGGAAGATTTCAAATGGAGCTTTTTAAAATAACCCATTGGTAAATTTCTTCTGGAAGGAGTGTACACCAATGTTAACTGTTTCATTGCCAAATCTTCCACCTTCTACTTACATAGTACTTTCAATTGTCAAATCACTCTCGAATACATTAGAACATTTGGTTTTTCACAGCATTACTAACTACAGAGCAGGAATAATCCCTCTTTTGTAAATAAGGAAACAAAGGCACGTCTAGTGGCCCATCTGTGGTCTCTGACTTCTATTTCCAAGTTCTTCTCATTAAGTCACTGTTGTCTCCGTAGTGCTCAGGATAAAATGGTTCAGTAGGTCATGGTCATGAATAAACAATGTAATTTTATTGTTCAAGAATACTAGATCTGGGGGCGCCTGGGTGGCGCAGTCGTTAAGCATCTGCCTTCAGCTCAGGGCTTGATCCCGGCGTTCTGGGATCAAGCCCCACATCAGGCTCCTCTGCTATGAGGCTGCTTCTTCCTCTCCCACTCCCCCTGCTTGTGTTCCCTCTTGCTGGCTGTCTATGTCAAATTAATAAATAAAATCTTAAAAAAAAAAAAAAAAAAAGAACACTGCATCTGAGGGGTGCCTGGCTGACTCAGTCAGCAGACCAGAGCATGCAACTCTCAATCTCAGGGACATGAGTTCAAGCCCCACATTGGGCATGGAGTCTACTTAAAAAAAAAAAAGAAAGAAAGAAAGAAAAAATAATATTGCATCTGAATTATAGATATGGCTAATACTGTAGGAATTTATGAAAATAAAACTGTGGACTTTATTAAGGGTGACATGAAAGGTTATCATGCAGTGGGTATGACCAGATTTGCTTTCTAGAGGGTTTTCTGGCTGCAATGTGGACAGTGGATGGGGAAACTACCAGGAGAGTGCTGTCACCCAAATCCAGGGAAAGATGGAATGGGCAACAGTAAGACATGCTACTGGGAGATCAACTAGGAGACTGAAAACTAACTGCTGGATTTAATGACAGATCCCTAGGGCCCAGGACAGTTGTGGTGGAGTAGTGAAAATAAGCAGCAGCCAATCTGCAAAATACTGGACAGAGTAGGAGGGAACAAGTTGATGAAAACGCATAAGCCTTTAAAACAAATCTTCTTATGAAGAGCACAAGCAAGCAAGCAAATGTGGGGTAGAAAGAAGGTTTCTTCTTAAATCTGAGCATGAAGGGAAAAAATATGGGGAGTGGGAGAGGCTAAAGATAAAGTAGAGGAATAATGAAACAAAATGCCTGGAATCAGGAAGGGAGGGAACCAGAGTCAGTGACACGGGCAGCCTGGGATAGGATGACCTCCTTTTCTACTTTGAGACGTGGGGAAGGGTGCATGTGGGTGGAGATCAGGCTACCCAAAGTGGGGCTCTCTCAATAAATGCTGCTGTCCGATACGGTAGCTACTTGCCACATGTGGCTGCCCCAATGTGTACTGATGGTATAAAAAGCACTGATTTCTGAAGACTTGGTAGGGAGGAAAAAGTATCTTATTAGTATTTTTGATATTGATTACATGCTAAAAAGATACTTTATATACACTGAGGAAACATATATTAAAATTAATTCCACCTGTTTCTTTTTACCTTTTTAAACGAGGCTACTAGAATATTTAGAATTAGATATAAAGTTTGCATTCTTTTTACTGGATTGTGCTGCTCAATAGTCTTTTCGTTGCTGCGGGAAAGGTTAAGTGGAGTTTGACATATTTAACAAAGCAAGTAAATTAGGAACCCAAGCAGAGAGTCCTAATTCTGAATAAGCTTAGAACTTAAGACTGGTCCTGGAAAAATCCTCCATGGAGCTCTACTTTCTAAAATTTATCATTTTTTGCAAAATCAACATGAATTGATACCTGTTCAATCCACTGAGCTCACTGTGGAATTTTTGAAAATGCAAAAGAAAACCCATCAACAGTTCCAGTAGAATAGGCAATATTTTGGTGACTATTCTGACATCTCTATGCAATTTAGAGGTCTAAAACTTTATTATTGTATTTATAGGCATGTGTTCTTACTATACATTCCTTTCTGTAACCTTTTTTCACTCAAAATGAGTTACATTTTCTATATAATTATGGATTCCTTATCACCCTCACCCCCTATATAGCCATTCTTAATGGCTCTAACATGTTGCCAATCGATCCCTAAAAGAATTTATTTCCAATTTGTCATCACTATTAACAGACTAACGCCGAAAATTCTTACACTTTCCTTCCCCCTCAAATATATGTAAGTATTTCCTTAAGAGATAATCTTACAGGGGGGATGGGGGAATAGCTAATATTTTGATATATATGTATCTGTCCAACTACTCTCCAGAAACTGACATGTTAACTATGAATAATGCTTAAATGACACTAGATACCAGGCACCGTCTAAATAACTAAGACATATTAACTCATTTTAAGAACTCTATGTGCTATGTATCATCATGCCCATTTTTAGACAAGGAAATGGAGCCACAGAAAGGGTAACTTGCCTAAGGCCACATCATTAGAGAGATAGAACATGGTTATGTAATCCAAATTTTTAACCAAAGGACTGGAGACTGCATTAGTATAATCCCAAGGAGGGTCATTAGGTAGACTGTAGCAGGAGAGTTGGTTTTTTTCCCTTCTCCTGTCAATTAGGTACAGCAGGCTGTTACAAGCAGGCTGGAGTCACCTAAGGGACGGACCATGATTTTTACCTCAGGAATGTGCTTCCTTTCCATACAAAGATGGTCATGACATCAGTATAACATGGACTTGGGCTTTTTCTTTTTTTTTTTTCCTGGTCATGTTGTTGGAGTTCTTATCTGCCTTTAAATTTTGCCTAATTCTCATAAGAGCCTCCCCTTTCTTATAAATGGCTCTCCACTAGAAATGTCTTGATAATAAAGATATGAATTCCTTAAAAGGCAGTATGACCTAGTAGGGTTAGAAAGAAATTGAATATTCAGAAAAACATTAAAAGATGTATAAATTCCAACAGCATGAAAAGAGCCAGTAACTACCCCCTATGAAAACCCTCAAGAAAACAAAAAACCCCGGGCCACTTAAGATGATAAAGTAGGTCAATCTCGACTAATACTGTTGTTTCTGAAATGCACATCGCAGTTCCACTCACTGATAATGAGCACCAATGGGAAACTGGAACATCCGAGTGTCTAGAATCTATGGGAGCAGATGGTTTTGCCATCTGTGGCTCCCCATTATTCCCCCACAGTAGTGAAGGATGTTATAAATCCGCATCAGCAACATCTCTGTCCCACGCCTGCTAGCGAGAGTACATGATCCCAAAGCAGTCATCCAGAAACTAAGAGGGCCCCCCAAAAGGTTGATTACACTTATTCAAATAATGAGTTAATTGATAGAATCAGACGCTTTCAGCCGAGTCTGAATTCACCCGAGGAAAACTAAACAGAGACTGGAATCTCTTCTCCTCCTCTATGTTCTCTCTGCGGTTGTACAGCAAATATTTATATCTCGCTTACCCTCTTGAGACCTATATGAACTCATTCATCCCGACAACAACCCAGAGTAGGAGTACTAGCCCAGAGTGGTTAAGTAAATTGCTCCCGGTCACACAGCCAGTAAATGCAGGGGCGGACGGGTGCTCTGGTCTGGATCCAGAGCGTTCCCTTAAAGCCCGGTAGGAGCGCCTGGGCTGGGTGGGACCAAGGGAAGCCAGATTAAAGCCCGGTAGGAGCGCCTGGGCTGGGTGGGACCAAGGGAAGCCAGAACAGGGACGGGATCATCCTCAACCTCACTCACTGTAGTTTCTAAAACAGGCATTTACATAATTCATGGAAGTCTGCGTTCCATGTAGTTTTTGAAAGTTCAACCACATTTAACGTGCTTTTGGAAGGCACCGTCCCCTATCTCAGGCAACTCTTCGGCCTGATTCGAGGGCTGGGTTCTGGTATTTCAGTTCTTCTCATTACTGGGAATTCCATAGAACAGGTGGTGAGCCCGTGGCTGTGCCGTACGCACGCCAGCGTCAGGACAGCGGGCCCAGAACAAGGGAGCCCTGACC